>NW_025227341.1:0-10403 GCF_018294505.1 Triticum aestivum | reverse complement strand
TCCGTCCCTTTCCCGCTCGACGACGAGCACTGCGCTTACAACCTGATGGGTTGCTGCAATGTACAATAGCATTGGTTCGCCGATGTTTGGCGCGGCCAGGACTGGGTTTGTTGCCAATACGGCTTTTATTTCGTCGAGTTCGGCCGTGGCAGCATCCGTCCACTCGAAGTGTTCGGTGCGCCGAAGGAGGCGATAGAGGGGTAGTGCCTTTTCTCCCAAGCGGGAGATGAAGCGGCTTAGAGCCGCCACGCATCCGGTTAATTTCTGTATTTGTTTGTGGTCCTTTGGGATATCCAATTGTGACAAAGCTCGGATCTTGGCTGGATTTGCTTCGATTCCTCTACCGGATACAATGAAACCCAAGAGCTTTCTAGCTGGAACGGCGAAAACACATTTTTCTGGGTTGAGCTTGATGTCATATGTTCGGAGGTTATCAAATGTAAGCCTCAAGTCGTATACTAGAGATTCGACATGTCTTGTTTTGACGACCACATCATCCACGTATGCCTCCACTGTTTTGCCGATCTGGTTTGCCAGACATGTCTGAATCATGCGCTGATATGTTGCGCCGGCATTTTTGAGCCCGAAGGGCATTGTGTTGAAGCAGAATGGGCCGTATGGTGTGATGAATGCCGTTGCGGCTTGGTCTGACTCCACCATCTTGATTTGATGGTAGCTGGAGTATGCGTCAAGGAAACACAACGAATCGTGTCCTGCGGTGGCGTCGATAATTTGATCGATGCGGGGGAGGGGGAAGGGATCCTTTGGGCAAGCCTTGTTAAGGTCTTTAAAATCAACTCACATGCGCCAGGATTTGTCCTTCTTTGGTACCATCACCAAGTTTGCTAGCCAGTCCGGATGTTTTATATCCCTGATGAATCCGGCCTCCAGTAGCTTGGCTAGCTCCTCTCCCATGGCCTGTCTCTTAGGTTCGGAAAAACGCCGCAGATCTTGTTTGACAGGTTTGAATCCTTTTAGGATATTTAAGTTGTGTTCGGCCAGCCTGCGTGGGATTCCTGGCATGTCTGAAGGGTGCCAGGCGAAGATGTCCCAATTTTCACGTAGGAATTCTCGCAGTGCGGCGTCTTCATCAGGGTTTAATTGTGTCCCGATGGAAGCTGTTTTATTGGGGTCCGTTGGACGGACCTGGTATTTGACTATTTCGTCCGCTGGTTTAAACGAGGTGGACTTGGATCTTTTGTCGAGTATCACATCGTCCCTGTTTACCATGGAGCGTAGCGTAGTCAGTTCCTCAGCCGCTAGGGCTTCGGATAGTGCCTTAAGGGCCAATGCGGCTGTCTTGTTTTCGGCGCGGAGCGCTATGTCCGGATCACTAGCGAGAGTGATAATTCCGTTCGGCCCGGGCATCTTGAGCTTCATGTACCCGTAATGGGGTATTGCTTGGAAGATTGTAAACGCTTCCCGCCCTAGCAGAGCGTGGTATCCGCTACTGAACGGGGCCACCTGGAACGTGACCTCTTCGGACCTGTAATTATCTGGCATGCCGAACACCATATCTAGTGTGATTTTTCCTGTACAGTGCGCTTCCCGACTGGGGATTATTCCTCTAAAGGTTGTGCTGCTTCGCTCGATGCGGTTCCAGTCTATTTCCATTTTTTGAAGGGTTTCCTCATAAATGAGGATCCATGAGTACCTTGGTGAGGCGAAAGTCGTCCACTATTGGAATGAGGATCAATGGGCTGGTGCTCGGGCTGTTCGGAATTTAGGTTCATCCCTGGCATTGAAAGTAATAGCCGTGTCACTCCATGGGTTTATTTTTGCTACTTCATAAACTTCGGCAAGGCTGCGGAGTGTTCTTTTTCGCATATTATTTGATGCGGAAGTCTCGAAGACTGTGCTGGTGTCCCTGTGGTGGCTTTCTGCGGCTTCCAGATTTAGGAGGTCTTCGCCAATTTTGGCCACCTGCCGGAGTATCCAACATGCTCTAAGGCTGTGAGTTGGTGTGGCGTCTTCTGTACTATGAATTTTACAGGGTCCATTAAGCCATCCTTCCAGTACGGTTCCATGCCCTGTGGAGGGTTTTGATTTTTTGGTGTTTAACCCGGGTGTCTGACGATGATGCACCCTTTTATTTCGGACGAGGTTTCTATTCAGGGCCGGATTGTCCCAAAATTTTATTTCGGTTTTCCAGGCGCTTTCCATCGCACAGTACTTTTGTACTATGGACGCCAAGTCAGCGAAGCGTGTAATATCACGACGACTTATGGCGTTGAGGATTCCCTTGTCCGTGCAATTATTGCAGAAGATTGAGATTGCGTCTTCCTCGCGGCAGTCCTTTATCCTGTTCATAACCAGGAGGAATCTGGCCCAGTAATGATGTACTGTTTCTTCGGGATTTTGCCTAATTTGGGATAGATCGCTTATGTTCGGGTGGGTGGGTGGAATTAAATCCGAAACCTCACCCAATCTGAGACTCAGAGGCCAAGGAGTTTCCGAACTCTGAAGTTTGGATTCTTGGATGTTGTCCAATGAATCTAGCCCGTTACCTGATTCTAAGTTCAGGTCTTGAGTTACATCCTCCCCTCCGCGGGTATCCGGCTTGGAGGGATCGGGAATCCAGACGTAGCTAGTCCTTAAGATAGACGAAGGGTCGCCGCACCGCGCCTCTACCACGGCAACATGATGGGTGACTTGAGGAGAGTTAATCTCTCTTAGATCGGGTTTAAGCCCAACCTGGTTGTAATCCGTAGCGACCCCCAGGACGGCGATGCGATCCAAGAGCTCGTTTACGGAAGAGAGCTCCATTGGATCTAGCTGCTCAGCGAGTTCCGAGCTGACGTGAAGATTGCTTTTGATGACCCGAGAGGTCATCGTCGGTGCAACAACCGAACAGGTGGTCATAAGAAAACCACCTAGCCGGAGAGTTTGGCCGACAGCCAAAGCTCCCTTAGCAATGGTGTCGTCTTTAAAGACGGGAAGAGGCATCCTTCCTGATTGCGACGGCACAGAGGAACTCTCAAAGAAAGCACCAATGTCGGTGTCAAAACCGGCGGATCTCGGGTATGGGGTCCCGAACTATGCGTCTAGGCGGATGGTAACAGGAGACAAGGGACACAATGTTTTACCCAGGTTCGGGCCCTCTTGATGGAGGTAAAACCCTACGTCCTGCTTGATTAATATTGATGATATGGGTAGTACAAGAGTAGATCTACCACGAGATCAAGGAGGCTAAACCCTAGAAGCTAGCCTATGGTATGATTGTTGTATGTTGTCCTACGGACTAAAGCCCTCCGGTTTATATAGACACCAGAGAGGGTTAGGGTTACACAAAGTCGGTTACAATGATAGTAGATCTAAATATCCGCATCGCCAAGCTTGCCTTCCACGCCAAGGAAAGTCCCTTCCGGATACGGGACGAAGTCTTCAATCTTGTATCTTCATAGTTCAGGAGTCCGGCTGAAGGTATAGTCCGGCCATCCGGACACCCCTAATCCAGGACTCCCTCACTCTCACTCTCTCTCGATCTGGAAGGGATCAGGATCGGTTCGGTGGGTGGGAGCGGTGGGGGCGAGGAGATGAGGACGAGGGAGGAGAGGGGATCGGGATCGATGGGGGCGTTGCGGAAGGAGGCCGGGGACGGGAAGGAGATGCCAGAAGCAGCGGCGAGGAGATGAAGACGAGGGAGGAGACGGGCGGCGGCGGGTGGGTTCTTGGGGAGAGGGGGAGAGAGATCTGGATGGAGTGAGGGCTGCTAGGGTTTGGGTTGGCGGAGAGAGACCTGAGAGGTGAGTGAGAGCCGTTTGATCCATCGGATCTGGACGGTTCAGATCGACTACATTGGAGTGATCTGTGGGAAGAGACCTGATTGGTTCAGAAATTTTATGATTTAAAATAGTTTCTAAGTACTAAAACTAGGAGGTTTTGTGAAGCAGCTATCAAAAATATTTTCCAAAACGACACAACTAGATTTATCACTCAATTTAGACCACATTTTATGGATGATCACAAATTTGCATGCATTTTTTATCTTTCTAGCTATTTTTAATCATTTTTCGAGTGCCCGAAATGAGGTTTTATGAAGGAACTACCAAATAATTGTTTTAAAAATGGACCAAATCAATTTTATAAAATACTAGGCCATGTTTAATGCATAATTGACAAAATGGTTGGGTGTCAAAAGCTTTGATCCACCTCTCGTGAAAAGGACAAATTTCCGCCGGTTCAGCTGCAAGCGGGGCAAATTTGAACTGTAGTGCCTCATAGTTTGCTCTTTATTTTTTCCAAAAATCATTTCTAGGTACATAACTATCTATTTAATCAGAGAAACATCAAAAGGTTTCCAAGATTCAACGACTAGCTAGGAACGGTGAAGCCCGCCGTTTTGACCGCATTTTGAGACGGGCATAAAAAATTCAAAAAATATCAAAAAAATTGGAAAACCTTCGCATTGTGTCATCATATGTGACCAGGTTTTTAATTTTTTTAATAAACTTGTAATACGTCAATTATTTTAAAAAAGTATTCTCAGAAATGAGATATCATGCGTGAAGATTCATGTCTTTCAAGCCAAATGATCAATCTTACGGCCATATTCATATTGTGCACAAGGGTGCATCATGGAATTCCAAACAATGTTACCTAAGGGAGTTTTCATTTTCTTTGGACGAAAAAGTCATTTTCCATTTTTCCGAGTGCCCCAAATGAGGTTTTTTTGTGAAGAACCCACCAAATAATTGTTGCAAAATTGGACCAAATCATTTTTCTAAAATACTAGGCCATATTTAATGCACAATTGACCAAATTATTGGGTGTAAAAAGTTTTGATCCACCTCTGGTGAAAAAGACAAATTTCCGCCGTTTCTGTTGGAAGTGGGTCAAATTTGAACTGCGGCTGCCTCATAGTTTGCTATTTATTTTTTTCAAAAATAATTTCTAGGTACAAAAGTATCTATTCAATCAGAGAAACACCAAAAAAATTCCAAGATTCACCCACTAGTTAGGAACGGTCATTCCCGCTGTTTTGACCGCATTTTGAAACGGGCATAAAAAATTCAAAACAAATCAAAAAATTGGAAAACCTTCGCATTGTGTCATTATATGTGACCAAGTTACCAGGAAAAATAAGAAATTTGTAATACGGCAATTCTTTTAAAAAAGTGTTCTCAGAAATGAGCTATCATTTGTGAAGATTCATGGCTTTCAAGTCAAATGATCAATATTATGGCCACATTCATGGCATAGTTTGTTAAAATGATCTCATATTGTTCACAAAGATGCATATTGGAATGGAAAACAATGTTGCCTAAGGGAGTTTTCATTTTCTTTGCATGGAAAATTCATTTTCCATTTTCCGAGTGCCCGAAATGAGTTTTTTTGTGAAGGACCTATCATATATTTGTTGCAAAATTGGACCAAATTAATTTTCTAAAATACTAGGCCTTATTTAATGCACAATTGAAAAAATGTTTGGGTGTCAAAAGCTTTGATCCATCTCTGGTGAAAAAGACAAATTCCCGCCGATTCAGCAGGAAGCGGGTCAAATTTGAACTGTAGCTGCCTCATAGTTTGCTATTTATTTTTTCCAGAAATCATTTCTAGGTACATAAGTATCTATTTAAGCATAAATACATGGTTTGGTGGTGATACATTGAGGTTTGGACGGTGACCCAGGGCCCCAACTCCAAAGCACGTAGACTCGCATGCCCGTCACGTGGTCACCGCGTGACCGTGGCGTTGCCATGCATTCTGGGAAGCCTAGGAATGTCTAGTAGGTTTGGCATTCCTCAGGTAGATGCTTGGAAGAAAATAACAATAGAAGAATCTCACGAGGAGACCGAACAATGCTCAAACATGAATTAGCACCCAAGTGTTTGATTAGTGGTACGAGAAATGCACATGGCCAATGGGCCTGAGTTTTGGCCGAGGATGATCATCTACTAAGGACACTATCTTGGAAAATTTGCAGCCCAAATGGAGTAGCCTAGGTGTCACTTGCTTTGCAATGTACCACACTGGACAGAAATATGAATGTTGAAGCCACACCCACATGTATTGTTAGATGGGGCTTAAATTTTGTGGAGAGCAATGATTTGGGAATATAGAAGATGTGGCAAAAATTCAGCTCATTAGGATATGCCTAGCTAGTACTTCCTTCACAACAGTTCGAGTTGAACAAAAACTTTAGAAATTTGCTGAGGAAGATTTACCAGGCAAATGGAGTTGAATATTGTCATGAGGCAATGATTTGGATAGTAAAGAATGCCCAATTTTTTGAGAATTTTGGGAATGACAGAAATATAGGTTGCTTCACAACCTAGTGCAAAAATTGACACATGGACATGACACATAGGCAAAACTAATGAGGTGGCGCCTAGTCATAGCAATCCACCACAACTTACGAGGTTATGACCATCTATATTGGTCGTGATCAGCTAGAATAAGGCAGCAGACCAGTGCTGTCTGCTTTATGACCATTTCGTGTAACGAAATTACAACCTTTATGGCCAAAATGGTCGATATAGTTGAGGGTTTGGAGCCCCCCGAGTAGCTTTTGACCAATTGGTCTCAAATGGTCATAGATCTATGACCAATTCTTTCAGGGTCACTGACAGAAGGTCACTAGTTGACATATTTCTTGTAGTGCACGCTTGCAACCAAGTAGAGATATCGTGCTTTCGGTCTTTGGTTCGAGGGACTATTCGTGGACGTATAAGAGATCGTTCATTGACGGTTCGAGGGACTCCAACTACGATCTACACCGACACATTTTTCTTCCGCTGCAACTCGGTGACGGTAACAATCGTGATCCTAGCCCGTTATACATCTTCATATTGATCTTGGGTGATCGTAGGTGTAAATTTTTTTGTTTTCTACTATGTTTCCCAACATCTCGGTGGGCACGACACTTCAATGTTGGCGCCACTGAAAAGTCGCGTCTGCTTTGGGCCAGCATCATTGTGGAGTAGCCGCTCTACAACGGCATGAATGTGAGCAGCTGGTGTGGGATGCGAACCCACGCGGGCAAGGAACGAGTAGTGGCACAGCCAGGAAAATCGAATGAGGGGCCGAGAGCTGTTAAGCTCTGTTTGGGAGGGCCGACGCATCAAAATACACCATTTTAGCATTAGATAATCACTTGCTCACATGCATATTAGATATTAGGCTTAAATGAGGGATGTTAGGGGGGCAGGGCCCTTGCTGGCTCCGCTGTCTTCGCCATTGGGAAGGAGGGTTTTGGGTGGGTCAGGGTAGTCAGAAGCGGGCGTGGTGGCGGTCTGGGTGCTCGCAAATCCCCCAGTTTGTTTTTGGCTTGTGGAAAAAAGTGCATCCGGACTGCCGAGTAGACCGATTTCAGAACCACGTTGGATGACAGGACACGTTCGAACCACGCTGCATGACGCATGCGGGCAGTTTGAGTGTCCGTGTTGGAGATGCCCTTAACGTCCTTCGGTGCTACTCGTATTTTGCAGAGAGCTCATGGCCAGCATATGACCGGTGAATGAGTGGAGAGTTAATTGCAGGGAACTACCACACTTCGGCACGTCGTAACGAATCAGTACCATTAGTCATTTTTTGCCATGCAATACCAACTCTAAGCCTAAGTGTTGCAAAACGGTCTAACCCACGTATAAACGCGTATTAACGGTGTATCTGACCGCTGGGACCCGTGTGTCAGAAGCCAAACCTGGCATGTTTTTTTGCAGAAAACACCTTTGTTGTAAATTTAATCGCTCAAAGCCCTGCCTCCTCGACCTCGCCGGCCTCCCCTCGCCGGAGCCCCGTCGCTGGCTCGCCGGAGCAGAAGAGCGGCGGCTGGCTCGCCGGTGCAGCAGAGAAGCGGCTGGCTCGCGGGAGCAGCGGCTCGTGTTAGGCGACGAGGGCTAAAGGCGGCGCGGCGGCGCGGTCGGGTGGTGCGGCGGTGCGGAGGCGCGGCGGCGCGGTCGGGCGGTGCGGCGGTGCGGAGGCGCAGCGGCGCGGTGGCCGGAACCATCGCTGGATTCAAACGCCGCCGCCCGTGTCCCTCGTCCCTGAATCCCCGATCCGCTCGAGCTAAACGAGCCAGCGTTGCATGGGCTGCAGCATGGCCCAACCGTGGCCTAGTGAGGCCAACACATTTAAAAAAATATGTGATAACATGTATTTTTTTAATGCACAGTTACTCAAAAATTTGATAACATGTACTGAAAATTATTGTATAATTGTAATAAATTTTATAATGCATGCTGAAAATTTTATAAAATACTATAATTTTTAAATACGTGTTCAACTTTTCCCAAAAATGTTCTAAACATTATTTTAAATGCACAAACACTTTATTTACCTTTCAGAGTAATTTTAAAATTTTTGAACTCAACCCAAAAACAATGCAGAGACTAGCAGGTTTATTCTTCAGACCGAATGTAGTGTGTGTATATTGATAAAATTCATACACACACATATGTATAGACATCGTATATTATAAAATGTTCAATATATACACGAATAAGTTTTTATAATATGATATCATATATTTAAATAAGATCATTGTATATTAAAAAATGTTCAATATACATATTAAACGATGCGGCGAACATTTTTTTAATTGTACAACGTGATGGACATATAATACTTTTTAGTATCGCATAAAAACCGGAAAGGCTCGGAGTTTAAAGACGTATACACGTACTAGTTTTTCTTTTTGCATAGTATACATGTACTAGTTGAGGCAGCCACTAGTTGACGCATAGGATGGCGTGTGGCAGAGGCAGCAAGCGCGCACGGCGAATGACTCGGCGGGATCGATTCGGCGGTCGCGCGATTTTCTACTTTGTAAAAAAACGAATGGCACAAGTATAACTAGGTTACGCGTGCAGTTTAGACGAAGAGGAGGAGCAGCGCAGCGGCAGCGAGCGTTCTCTTCTAACCCCATGTTGCGGGCTCGAATCCAGACTGGACGCGCGCGCGTGAGGTTATTTTTGAAAAAAGGCTTCCTGTGGCAAGACCTTTTTTTGAAAAACTGGAGGACATATCCGTGATTAAATAAAAAGTAAGGGTTGTTTTTTAAAAGAGCATGCCACGTCAGCCCCTGACACACGGGTCCCAGCGGTCAGATACGTGTTCAATACGCGCTTATACGGCTGTCAGATCATTTTGCAACACTTAGGCTTAGAGTTGATACTGCATGGCAAAACACTTAGGCTTAGAGTTGATACTGCATGGCAAAAAAAATGACTAATGGTACTAATTCGTTATGACGTGCTGAAGTGTGGTAGTTCCCTGCAATTAACTCATGAGTGGAAGGTCCCGGGTCAGGCAGATATGCCAAACTCTAGTGGATTATATAAAACTCTGCTGGCCTGGGCCGGCCGCTGCGACCGTCAGCACCCTGTTTTACTACTCCTTCCATATTGACTTTCTTGCCGCGTTCCCTCCGCACTGCAAACAAGCCAGCGATAGGCAATGAGAGGAAGACCATCTCAGATTCACAGGCTGTAGGGAAATAACGCGGCGTCAACAGGTAACCAGTGCTTGGCGTATTCATTTTCATGGGATTATGGAGCATCTTTGTTGTCCATCGCTGTTTTTCACCATGGTTCTCGGCAAAATATTTTTAGGATATTTGGAAAGGATGAATCTTGCCTTATAGACTAGTATAGTATGCTTTGAGGGGTTCGGCATCAGGATCATTCCGTTTACTTGTTTGTTTTGGGGTTGCAATTTCTCAACAATCTAAGCACAAGCAACCCAACCAAATGGCAAGCTTCTGTGAGGAGGAACCAACTTGATTTTACGAGTTGAAATCAAGGGTATGACACAAATTGTCAATACTGCACATGTGTGGGATATAACCATTAGAATACCTAATTCCCTGCTTCCCAATTCACGGCACCTTGGAATTTTGATTTTTGGTTGCCCCATTTTCAGCAAGAGGGGAAATTTGCTTCTGTGCCATAAGAATTTCGTGTTCTTGCATCAAGCTGAGCACACCTACTACGTCACGCTTGTAAGGATATGCATGCTGAATAATATACTCCCTCCGTTCTTAAATATAAGTTTTTTTAGACATTTTAAATGAACTACAACATACAGTATATGTAGACATATTTTAGAGTGTAGATTCACTCATTTTGCTTCATATGTAGTCACTTGTTGGAATCTCTAGAAATACTTATATTTAGGAATGGAGGGAGTACATGTCTTATTGATATCAACATTTTCTGTATGGAAAATATATGCAGTATATTTTATCTTTTACTACCTTCATTTATTCTAAAATAATTGAAGTTTTGGGTTTGTCCAAAGTCAAACTTGTTTAAGTTTGACCATGTTTGTTGGAAAATATATTAACTTGTAAAACACCAAATTAGTCACACGAGATTATTTATCTAATTATTTTCGCAGCGTGTGTATTTGGTGTTGTAGATATTGGCACAATTTTCTATAGAGTTGGTCAAACTTAAGCT
>NW_025227340.1:0-10764 GCF_018294505.1 Triticum aestivum | reverse complement strand
TATATATATATATATATATATATATATATATATATATATATTCTAAAGTATAAGCAAATGTACAAAAATAAAGTAAAAAATGAAAATGTAAAATGTAAAAAAAACAGAAAAAAGGCTGTGGTCTCCCTTCCTCCTGGACCGGCCCATCTCTGTCTCCACTTCAGCGAGGGTTCCTCCCCTCTCGCTGAAGGGAGCACCTATTTGACGCATTTTGCGTCAAGGAGACGTCCCTTCGCACACGATGCACGCGACTGGCGGGCCCATTGTGATTGAACTCGCGCTAGCAGTCGGGCGAAAATATCATAAAAACAAAACTGTGCCCCGAGCTGGAATTCGAACTATAGACCTGCAGTGTATGTACGCATCAAGCTAGCAACCACACCCAGAAAGCCTTCGTGGCAAGTGGTTGGCTCGAAGTCAGATGAACTAAAAACTGTGGCGCAAATTGAGCATTACATTTAAACACTGTAAACACTTTTTCGAAATTATGAATACCTTTTGATAACAAACCAAACTTAAAATTTCCAAGCATCTTTTGAAATTGCGAATAAATTTTTAATTCCAGAACATTTTTTGAATTTGTAAAAAAACTCAAATTTTCACATCTTTTAAAAATCATAACAATTTCCTACAACGTGCGCATTTTTGAAATTTCTAAACATTTTTTTAAAACGGGAATAATTTTCCAAATTCCAGAACATACTTTGAAAACGCAAATATTTTTTAAGTGGTAAATAAAATTTGAAAACGGATACAACTTTTGAAAGCAGGATTTGTTTCTAAATCTGAGAACAATTTGAAAATCCTGAAGTTTTTTTATCCGTGAAAAACATTGAAAATGGAAACAATTTTTGTAAAATGCGAACAAATTTTCAAATTTTGTAAGTGCATCTAGCGCCCCTTAGTGATTTTTGTGTATTGAAGACTTATAGGTTAAGGAACTAATGTGTTTATGAGTGTACACAGGACTATAAGTCTATGAGGAGTTTGATATTTACAGAGAAAGTCGACCCCTAAAAATGAAGTTCTTCGACTGAAGACTTTGGATTTTTGAAAACTTTCTGAAGACTTTGAAAGTGAAGAAATTGGTGTGACCTTGAAGACTTGGTATTCATTCGAGAAACATGAAGCGTGAAGACTTTTGTTTTCGTAGTTTCATTTTTCTTTCTTGAGTCATAGGAAACACCGTACTGTTAAAGGGGGTCGAGGAAATACTAAGAAAAAAATTTCATGTGATGCTCAACTCAAAATTCTACACCTACCAATCCCTTCAAGTGAAGCAATTGGAAATCTCATACAGTTCAGTCTTATAATTCAGTGACAGAGATGAAGTTCTTCTGGTCTTTAAGGAATTTGTTCTGACTGAGGAGTTAGGAATTCGCCAGTCCGGATTGCCTACACAGTGAGGAACATGATAGCCCTGAGAAATTTGAGTCTCAAATTTTGGACCGTTGTTGTGCTATGCGCCAGCTGTTCCAAAATATCTACTCACCTAACGGTCATATCATTGAAGGGCATTTATGTCTTATCATATCGGGCTGCTCCCAAGGCTATAAATAGCCGCCCCCTACAACCACTAGCTGGTTGGCTGCTCCGAGAGAAACTGACACTTGTCATTTGAGAGCATCCCATCCTCCGAGGAATTTGAGCGAAAATCATCGAGTGAGAAAACCCAAACCCAAAGTGATTGAGCATCACTGAAGAGATTGATCTTGCGTGGATCCGACGCTTGTTACCTTTGAAGACTGTGCTTCTTCCAGATGGTTAGGCGTCATGGTCTAGAGCATCCAAGAGGAATTGTGGATCGCCGAGTGACCGAGTTTGTGAAGGTTCGGAAGTCACCTGAAGACTTACCATGAGTGATTGGGCGAGGTCTATGTGACCTTAGCTCAAGGAGAATACGGTGAGGACTGTGTGTCCGGGACTGTGTGTCCTCAGGTTTAAATACCTAGCCGCTCCAACCAGATGTACAACTGAGACAGCAGTTGGAACTGGTCTACCAAATCATTGTCTTCACCAAGCTTACTGGTTCTATTTCCTTAACTCTTTCATTTCCTCATAATTGTGCTGTGTGCTTGCTCATATCCGTGTTTGAAGAATTTGACTGAAGACTTTCTCAATTTTTTTAGTTCAATTTCTTCAGTCTGTTTGTCTTCATCCTGTGCTATCCTGTGTTTACGCTTTCTGTACTCTGTGTTTGTCTTCATTTTATCATGATGACCATTCCTATGTTCTGCTATGCTTACTCTTGAGTACTTATTGCGCTGCAAGTAGTTTTCGCTAAGGAATTTCCTCACCCGCAAATTCCTCAGTGAAGAATTCATAAAAATCGCCTATTCACCCCCCCTCTAGTCGATATAACGCACTTTTAATTGGTATCAGAGCAAGGTACTCCCTTGTTCTTTGTGATTTTTGTTTAACCGCCGGGAGTTTTAGTTATGTCGACCGCAGGTATGATCAAGGTCTCTACTGGGTGTCCTACCTTCGATGGAACGGACTACCCCTACTGGAAGAATAAGATGCGAATGCATCTTGAGGCAATTGATAACGATCTTTGGTATGTTGTGGAAAATAGTGTTCCCTCAGTCACACCTTCTCTGAATGCTGCTGATGTGAAGAGATTCAAGCAACTCGATTCTCAAGCGAAGAATATCATATGTGGCCATCTGAGCAAACGACAGTATGGAAGAGTGAGCGCTTTGGAAACTGCTAGCTTATCTGGGATAGGCTGTCCAAAGTGAATGAAGGAGTCTCAACTCAGCGTGACTCTCGAGTTGATGTTCTTCGCAATCTCTTCAACCGCTTCAAAAGACTCGACAATGAAAATGTTCAACAAATCTTCGATCGCCTCACTGACATCTCAAATGGGCTTCAAGCACTTGGTGCCACTGACATCACCGACCATGAGGTGGTGAAGAAATTGTTGAGATCGCTTGATTCCTCATTTGATACTATGGCATTGATGATACAAGAACGTGCTGATTACAAGTCACTTAATCCCGCCGATATCCTCGAGAGGCTAAATACTCATGAGTTCCAGCTTGCTGAAAAGAGAGATCTCTATGGTTCTAGCTATGGCAGATCACGTGCACTGAAGGCCAAGGCAGTTTCTGAGTCTGAAGATGAAGACTCTGGTAGCAGCCTTGGTGATCCTGAAGAACTAAGCCATGAACTAGCACTGCTCGTGAAAAAAATTTAGAAGTTCTCAAGACGTGGTCGCTTTGGAAGACCCTCAAGGAGCAATGATTCCTCGTCAAGTGACAACAAGAAAAGGCTTTGTCACAAATGCAAGAAACCTGGACACTACATTCAAGATTGTCCTCAGTGGGAAAAGGAATCAAAGAAGAAGAAATACAAAGATTACAGTTCTGATGATGCAAAGAAAAAGAAGAAATCCTCAAAGTCTTCATCATCAAAATCCTCAAAGTCTTCATCTCACAAGAAGAGCAGCTCCAAGAAGGCTCGGGCATTCATTGGCAGGAAAATGGACTCTGAGGATGAATCTGAAGAAAATAAGGAAGAGGAGGCATCCGAGGAGTCCGAATCCGGTGTGGTGAGCCTAGCTCTCGCTACTGCATTCTTCAGCAAGTCTATCTTCAACTCTGAAGAAAATGACCTCACCAACAAGGCTGATGAAGGCAATGATGACTACGCTCCCACCTATTGCTTCATGGCAAAGGGTGCCAAGGTACTCAAATATACCTCCTCTGAATCAAGTGAGAATTAATCTGATGAAAACCTCAAGCCCAACTATTCTAAACTTGCTAAGATTGCTGTGAAACAATAAAGGGCTTTTGAAAAGGTTCAAAACATGCTAGACAAAAGTGATGATATGTTGGGTGAAGAAATGGATCGCACTAAAACCTTGACTGAAAATCTTCAGAGACTTCAGACTAGGTTTGACAACCTTCAAGGTCATCATAACACTCTCTTATCTGATCATGAGAAGCTTTTTTATGAATTTCTTCAAAGAAAGCAAGATCTTGAGAAGCTAAGAGTGAGCTATGAAGATCTTCAGAAGGAGCGCGATTCATTACTTGCTCAACAAATCAGCGCTTCTCAGGAAGAATTTGTCCCTCCATGTTTGAAGTGCATTGAACATGAATCTGCTAATTCTTCACCTGAACGTTCAAATTCTTCTAATGTTACAAATTCTTCACCTGCCTCTGCTATCACTAATTCCTCATCTGAGGACATTGCTAGTATCACTGACGATGCAGGGCTGAAGGAATTGTACATGACAAGCATGTACAAAAGCCTCAAAGGGCATCAGACTCTTTGTGATGCGCTTAAAAAGCAGATCCTCAACAGGAACCCTAGGAAAGAGGGTATTGCCTTTGAGAGGAAACTCAATGCTGATGGTACATATTGGAAGCCTGAGCAGTACCCTAAAAACTCATGGGTTGCTGCAAAGGGACCTCCAGTTGATCTATCTAATTTATCTGGCTTGACATGTGAATCTTCTCATTCTTCTGATGAGTCATTTGACTCCAACTATAAACTGTTTAAAAATCAGAATGGTGAAGTATTTGCTAGATATGTTGGCACTAACTGCAGGAACGGTTCTCCTATGAAGAAAATCTGGGTTCCCAAAAAGTGCCTTAAAAGTCTTCATGTGAATGTCCTCATGACACCACCTGTGAAGAATAGGAAACCCAGATCAAATTCTTCATATAGACCAAATTCTTTATATGGATCCAAGTCCTCATACGGATCAAATTCCTCACGTGGATCAAATTCCTCAAAAGGATCAAAGTCCTCATATGAATATCATCGTGCTAACAACTCTGTTTCGCAGGGAAGAGCTAAGGGCTATGAATATGAGCATTATTCTTCTAATCATTATGTTCATAAGTCCTCGAAGAATTTCTCTACTTATTCATATGCTTACCCTAACTCCTCTTATGTGAAACGAAATGGATTGCCTTCTATGCAACCTTTTTCGTATGGAGCTCGCAGAGTGACGAACTCTTTGCCACCCCTTCAGATGTGGGTGGTGAAGAAAAAGAACTAATCTCTTCTATAGGGTCAGGTCTCAAGACGTGCGTGAACATCTGAAGAATTTGCTAGAGACCTGAAAAATTGCCTGAAAGGACGCAGGCTAATCATGAAGAAATGAACTTTCATTTCTCACATCCTCATAATGCTTTATCTGTTCTATTACTTGATGAAATTGATCTGATAAATTGATGTCATATTCTTCACCGATGAAGTATATGAGTTCGTAAGCTGCACTAATTCATCTGCAGGATGATCAACCCAAAGACACTGAGTGGGTCCTCGATAGTGGATGTACAAATCACATGACTGTTGACAATAATCTATTGATGGATGCTCCCTTATCACTATCGCATCTGAAGCATATCATCTTCGCTGACAAAGGCAAAAGTCAGGTATTGGGTTTAGGTAAGCTTGCGATCACAAAGGATCGACACATGGACAAAGTCATGCTTGTCGAGTCCTTAGGATACAACCTCATATTTGTCTCAATGCTTTGTGATCTTGATATGGTTGTTGTCTTTGGCAAGTATCTTTGTGTTCTGGTTATGGAAGCTGACAATTCCAAAGTCTTCGAAGGCTTTAGGAGAGGAGACTTGTATATTGTTGATTTCTCTATAGGACCGCAACCAGCCGTGTGCCTACTTGCAAAAGCTTCAGAAGGCTGGCTCTGGCATCGATGACTTGGTCATGCAGGCATGAGGAATTTGCACACACTTGCGAAGAAGAAGCATGTCATTGGCATTGAGAATGTCAAATTCTTCAAGGATCACTTATACGGAGCCTGTGAAGCTGGGAAGATGACAAAGGCTAAGCATCCAGCAAAGACTATCATGACCACTACTCGACCATTTGAATTGCTTCATATGGATCTCTTCGGTCCTAACCATTATTCTGCAGTTTCAAATGATGCATCTCAATATGGATTTGTTATTGTTGATGATTACTCTCGATACACATGGGTACACATTGTCACTTACAAACATGAAGTGGAGGAAGTCTTCAAACGATTTTCCTCGAGGGCTTCAACCAACTTTGGAATGAAGATCAAACACATCAGAAGTGACAATGGATCTGAGTTCAAGAATTCTGGTCCTGATGATTATCTTGATGAACCTGGTATTACTCATGAGTTATCTGCTCCTTATACTCCTCAGCAGAATGGCGTCGTGGAGTGCAAGAATAGGACTCTTGCTGAGATGGCTCGCACTATGCTTGATGAATACAAAACGCCTCGTCGTTTCTGAATTGATGCAATTGATACTGCGTGGCACATCATCAACAGAGTATATCTTCACAAATTCTTCAAGAAGACTGTCTATGAACTCCTCACTAACAAGAAACCTAATGTGATTTATTTCAAAGTTTTCGGTGATAAATGTTGGATTAGAGATCCTCATCACAACTCAAAATTTGCACCGAAAGCACATGAAGGTTTTATGCTTGGTTACGGAAAGGACTCGCACACCTATAGAGTCTTCAACAATGTTTTTCACAAGATTGTTGAAACTGTAGATGTGCGGTTTGATGAAACTAATGGCTCACAAAGAGAGCACCTACCTTCTGTGATAGATGAACCAGCACCTGAGGGAACTATCAAGTTCAAGGCTACTGAGGATGTCATTCCTACCGAAGAATCTGCTGAAGAATTCATTCCAGAACATGAAGAACGTCGAGCTAATGCACCTGAAGAAAATGCTGAAGAAAATGGTGCTGAAGAAAATGGTGCTGAAGAAAATGCTGATCAAATTCGTCGACGACAACCAGCACATCCTCGCATTGCAAAATAAGTGCAAGTTGAAAAGATCGTCGATGACATGGAAGCACCAGGTCCTCTCACACGCTCAAAAGCTTCACATTTATCTAACTTTTGTGGGCACTATGATTTTGTCTCTATCACAGAGCCCACTAAGGTAGATGAAGCATTTCTGGAGCCTGAGTGGATTCAGGCCATGCAAGAAGAATTACATCAATTTGAGCTCAACAACGTCTGGGAACTGGTCAAACGTCCAGATCCTCGCAGGCACAATATCATTGGCACAAAGTGGATCTACCGCAACAAGCAAGATGAAAATGGCCTTATGGTGAGGAATAAGGCACGACTAGTAGCTCAAGGCTACACACATGTTGAAGAAATTGATTTTGATGAAACTTTTGCACCTGTTGCTAGACTTGAGGCAATTCACATATTACTTGCTTATGCTAACCATCATGATATCATTTTATATCAAATGGATGTGAAAAGTGCATTCCTCAATGGTAAGCTTGAGGAAGAAGTATATGTTGCTCAACCCCCAGATTTTGAAGATCCAAAGAATCCTGACAAAGTCTTCAGACTCAAAAGGCCCTCTATGGCCTCAAGCAGGCCCCTCGGGCGTGGTATGATACTTTGAAGGAATTCCTCATGAAGAAAGGCTTCAAACCCGGTTCACTCGACCCTACTCTTTTTACTAAATCTTATGATGGTGAATTTTTTGTGTGCCAAATATATGTTGATGATATTATCTTTGGTTGTACTGATCAATGTTATAGTGATGAATTTGCCTATATGATGAGTGAAGAATATCAAATGTCTATGATGGGAGAATTGAAATTCTTCTTAGGTCTTCAAATTCGTCAACAATGCAATGGCATATTCATATCTCAGGAGAAATATCTCAAGGATGTATTGAGGAAATTTAGCATGCAAGATTGCAAAGGCGTCAAAATTCCTATGCCCACAAATGGCCATCTGTGCACTGATGAAAATGGTATTGACTTCCATCATAAGGTATACCGCTCCATGATTGGTTCTTTTTTGTACTTATGTGCATCTAGACTAGATATAATGCTTAGTGTTTGCATGTGTGCCTGATTTCAAGCTACACCGAAGGAATCACACCATAAGGCTGTGAAACATATTCTTCGATATCTAGCTCATGCACCAACACTTGGATTATGATACCCCAAGGGCTCGGCTTTTGATCTCATTGGATATTCTGACTCTGACTATGCTGGTGATCGTGTGGACCGCAAGTCAACATCTGGTACGTGTCATTTCCTCGGACGATCTTTGGTCTGTTGGTCCTCGAAGAAACAGAACTGCATATCACTGTCTACTGCTGAAGCTGAGTACATTGCTGCTGGTTCTTGCTGTGCTCAATTGCTATGGATGAAGTAAACTCTCAAGGACTACGACGTCAACGTGAAGAATGTGCCTCTCCTTTGTGACAATGAGAGTGTCATCAAGATTGCTCACAACCCAATTCAGCACTCGAAGACAAAGCACATTCAGATTCGTCATAATTTTCTTCGTGATCATGTGTTGAAGGGTGACATTTCTATTGAGCATGTGAAGACTGAAAAACAGCTAGCCGATATCTTCACAAAGCCCTTGGATGAGAAGAGATTTAGCAAGTTGCGGTGTGAGGTAAATATCTTAGAATCTTCAAATGTTCTTTGAAAAGGACACTCATCCTAACACTTATGCAAAATTGATGACTTAGATGTGCAACACATCAAGAAACGTTTTTCTTCAATCAATGAAGAATAACACTCTAAGTGTGAAGAAATTAACGAAGGATTTGATTTTCAGAACCCTACGACAATTGTACGCGGTGTCTGAAATCATCATTCTTATACGGTGGGTCACGCCACCACCAAAAGTTAAAAATCTTCAATTTGAGTTTTTTTTTCTCAGTTTTGAAATTCCTCAGTTGTTCATTTTCTTCAACTTTGCAAAATCTTCACTGTTTCCGTCGTTTTCCCTCATTGGCTATATATATATATATATGAGTTTATGTCCTCTACAACATTCACTTATTGCTATTTCTTCAAGTTGTTTTCTCTGCTAAGTGAATGTGATCGGACCCTACCCCCTCTATGCTATACTCAACCTAATCTATTCACAAATTCTTTATGTGCGTTCTATTTGAATCTCATTCAAAATCTTCACTGTGTCCATGTCAGCTGAAGAATTTGCGAACGGAACTTTTAATTTATCTTATCTAAATTTTTGGGTTTGCCGCTCAAACCGTTCCGCATTCCACGATAACACTTATCTATTCACCCACGATCTCACACGATCTCCACTTCTTAGTACGTGGGTGACACATGTCAAGCGAATGAGAAGGGTCAGGGGCACGTTTGTCCAAATTCTTCGGGCGAACAGTTTTTCACCATGGCTATAAATACTCCCCTCCCCTTCCTCACTTCCTTTACTTCGCTTGACCTCTCTCAGCTCGAGCTTCTCAAACCCTAGCGCCGCCGCTACTTCATCGTCGCCGGTGAGGAAGAGCTTCATTGCCTCGACCTCGTCGCCGTCGTACTCGCGCCGGCTACGGATTTCTTCACTCCGCCTCGCCGTAGCTATCTTCCTCCGCCAAGTTAGGGCGTGGAAGATCTGCACTGACGAACTTCGCTTCTCCACATCCTAGTTCGTCGTGTTCTTCGTCCAGGGTAATTAAAAGTTACTTTTACTGCCCTCTTTGATTCAAATGATTTCTACAAAATCTTCAAATGTGTTTTTCTTCAAATCTTCACACACTAAACACCTCACACGTCATCTGTTCTTGATACATTTCTCTAAGCTACGTTTTTCTTCAAGATTCCTCATTTGTGTGGATCTTCGATCTATACAACTCTGGAACCTAAGACAAAGAAAGCTTAGTGAAATTCTTTAAGACTCATCTGGTCAAATTCCTCAAACTTGTTCTTTTTGAAAAACCTTCTGAGAACGCATATGACCTTTCCAAATTCCTCGCAACTATACTGTGTTCACAGGTACTCATGTCCCCTGCTGAATCACTAGGTTCTCATCAACTTAACTCATTTGCAGCATTCCTCGAAGAAAAGTTGCATACTTCTTCAGAGAATTCAATTGTTCAAATTCCTCAACTGAAGAAAATGGCTGACGGTAAGAAGCCACAGAAAGGAGGAAAGATGCCTGAAATCAATACTGCCTTTGAGATCCCTGATGACATATACAAAGACTATTGCATTCCTGATGAGGCAAAGTTTGGTAAGGAGGACAAGAATCAGCGCAAGATGCGCATCCAGAGAATAGAAAGGAGATGGGCACGAGAGGTGAGAGTGGGGGAGGGTGGGTCTAGAGTTTGATAAAAGGGCATGCGAATAGTGAGATGACAACCATCTAAACACCTCTTGATGTACTTCATCCAGGCGTAAACGTTTCTATTTTTTTGCTTGTCTTTTTGTGACACTATTTATGCTGAATTTGTCTTTTTTATTTCGGCATGTGTAGTTGGAATTTGGATCTTATTTTTTTATACAGTTCTTTTTTTTTGAAATGTTTAAACTAAAATTCTAAAGTATAATATCATGGGAGCATGTGATGGATGATATAACTAGATATTTAACCCAGGGTAGACCATCGGAATCAACCCGAGGGTCGTCGTCTCCAGTGGTCAAAGAAAGACTAACCCCCGCGTGTGTGCTTCTCCCATGCGGCCACGCTGATGGCCGAAGCGCACCACCATGCATCGGCCGGCTCTGCGTGCGCCCGCCGACGGCGCTGCATGCGTGAGGCCCGGATGTGATCAAGGACATAACGAGGAGTCTCGAAATGATCGAGAGATAAAGATTGATATATTGAACGATATTATTCGGACACCGAAAGTGTTTCGAAATTTATCAGGTACATATCGAAGTACCGGGGGGTTAACGGAACCCCCGGGGGAAGATATGGGCCATATGGGCCATAGGAGGGAGGCAATGCAGCCCACAAGGGGGCGGCGCCCCCCCCCCCCCGGGGAGTCCGAATTGGAC
>NW_025227339.1:0-11365 GCF_018294505.1 Triticum aestivum | reverse complement strand
GTTCGGGCGACGGGGCGCCGTTCGGGCGACGGGGCGCCGGGGCGGTGGCAGGTGGTGGGGGTGATGGGGCGAGGGGCGGTGGGGCCAGGGGGCCGTGGCGGGTGACGGCGGCGGCGGGTGGTTAGGACGGTGGGGCGATGGGGCGAGGGGAGGTGGGGCAAGGGGGCGGCGAGGGGAAGGGGGGCGACGGGGCGAGGGGAGGTGGGGCTCGGCATTACTAACATTTTTTTTCAAAACTACTAATGGCGCACGGTGGGTGTGGTGCACCATTACTATGTCAACTAGTAATGGCGCACTGTACCACGGTGCGCCATTAGTAACAAATTTTTTTATTTTTTTTTCAAAACTACTAATGGCGCACCACACACCAGGTGCGCCATTAGTAATATATTACTAATGGCGCACCAACACATGGTGCGTCATTAGTACATAGTAATGGCGCACCACATGTCTGGTGCGCCATTAGTGGCCATACCATCTATAGCCCTTTTCCTAGTAGTGATAGTTTGGTTATGCTCCATCTTCCCCACACAAAGTATTTAAATCATGCACAACCCCGATGACAAGCCAAGCAATTGTTTCATACTCTAACTTTTTCAAAACTTTTTCAATCTTCACACAATACATGAGCGTGAGCCATGGATATAGCACTATAGGTGGAATAGAAGATAGTCTCACATAAACTAGGCGTATCAACGGGCTATGGAGATGCCCATCAATAGATATCAATGTGAGTGAGTAGGTATTGCCATGCAACGGATACACTAGAGCTATAAATGTATGAAAGCTCAACAAAAGAAACTAGTGAGTGTGCATCCAACTTGCTTGCTCACGAAGACCTAGGGCAATTTGAGGAAGCCCATCATTGGAATATACAAGCCAAGTTCTATAACGTAAAATTCCCACTAGTATATGAAAGTGACAACATAAGAGACTCTCTATATGAAGAACATGGTGCTACTTTGAAGCACAATATATGAGACTTGCTCTATCATGATGCTACTTTGAAGCACAAGTGTGGAAACAAGGATAGTAGCATTGCCCCTTTTTAATTATTATTTTTTTGGGCCATCTTTTTTTATTTGGCCTTTCTCCTTTTTTTGGGACAATGCTCTATTGAATGATGATCATCACACTTCTATTTATTTACAACTCAATGATTACAACTCGATACTAAAACAAAGTATGACTCTATATGAATGCCTCCGGCGGTGTACTGGGATATGCAATGAATCACGAGTGACAAGTATGAAAGAATTATGAACGGTGGCTTTGCCACAAATAATATATGTCAACTACATGATCATGCTAGGCAATATGACAATGATGAATGTGTCATGATGAACTAGATGGTGGAAAGTTGCATGGCAATATATCTCGGAATGACTATGGAAATGCCATAATAGGTAGGTATGGTGGCTGTTTTGAGGAAGGTATATGGTAGGTGTATGATACCGACAAAAGTTGGGCGGTATGAGAGAGGCTAGCAAAGGTGGAAGGGTGAGACTGCGTATAATCCATGGACTCAACATTAGTCATAAAGAACTCATATACTTATTGCAAAAATTTAGAAGTTATCAAAGCAAAGTATTACGCGCATGCTCCTAGGGGGGTAGATTAGTAGGAAAAGACCATCGCTCGTCCCCGACCGCCACTCATAAGGAAGACAATCAATAAATAAATCATGCTCCGACTTCATCACATAACGGTTGACCATACGTGCATGCTACGGGAATCACAAACTTCAACACAAGTATTCTTTAAATTCACAACTACTCAACTAGCATGACTTTAATATTATCACCTCCATATCTCAAAACAATTATCATGGTTCAATCTTTTCTCAGTATTCAACACACTCAAAAGAATGTTTCACAAATCTTGAATACCAAGCATATTATTATTAGGCAAATTACCATGCTATTAAGAGACTCTAAAATTAATTTAAGTGAAGCATGAGAGATCAATAGTTTCTTTAAAACATATCCACCACCGTGCTCTAAAAGATCTAAGTGAAGCACATAGAGCAAAATTATAACGCTCAAAAGATATAAGTGAAGCACATAGAGAAAAATTATCTATCTCAAAGGATATAAGTGAAGCACATAGAGAAAAATTATCTAGCTCAAAAGATATAAGTGAAGCACATAGAGTATTCTATAAAATTTTAATTCATGCATGGCTCTCTCAAAAGGTGTGTACAGAAAGGATGATTGTGGAATACTAACAAACAAAGACACAAATAACACAAGACGCTCCAAGCAAAACACATATCATCTTGGTGAATAAAAATATAGCTCCAAGTAAATTACTGATGGAAGTGGACGAAAGAGGGGATGCCTTCTGGGGCATCCCCAAGCTTTGACTTTTTGGTGTCCTTGGATTATCTTGGGGGTGCCATGGGCATCCCCAAGCTTAGGCTTTTGCCACTCCTTGTTCCATAATCCATCAAAAGAATTCACCCAAAACTTGAAAACTTCACAACACAAAACTCAAGATAGAAAACTCGTGAGCTCCGTTAGCGAAAGAAAACAAAAGACCACTTCAACGTACTGTAATGAACACATTCTTTATTTATATTGGTGTTAAACCTACTGTATTCCAACTTCTCTATGGATTATAACGTATTTTACTAGCCATAGATTCATCAAAATAAGCAAACAACACACGAAAAACAGAATCTGTCAAAAAGAGAACAGTCTGTAGTCATCTGTAGCTAGCGCAAAATCTGGAACCCCAAAAACTATAAAATAAATTTCTGGACGTGCGGAATTTACCTATTAATCATCTTCAAAAAGAATTAACTAAATAGCACTCTTCAAATAAAAATGACAGCAGTTCTCCTGAGCGCTAAAGTTTCTGTTTTTTACAGCAAGTTCAACAAGACTTTCCCCAAGTCTTCCCAACGGTTCTACTTGGCACAAACACTAATTAAACACAAAAAACACAACCAAAACAGAGGCTAGATAATTTATTTATTACTAAACAGGAGCAAAAAGCAAGGAATAAAAATAAAATTGGGTTGCCTCCCAACAAGCGCTATCGTTTAACGCCCCTAGCTGGGCATAACGAGCATGAATAGATCTAGGTATTGCCATCTTTGGTAGGCAATCCATAAGTGGCTCTCATGATGGTTTCATATGGTAATTTTATTTTCTTTCTTGTAAAGTGTTCCATGCCCCTTTTTAATGGAAATTGAAATCTAATATTCCCATCCTTCATATCAATAATCGCACCAACCGTTCTAAGGAAAGGTCTACCAAGAATAATAGGGCCAGAAGGATTGCAATCTATATCAAGAACAATGAAATCTATGGGCACATAATTCCTATTTGCAACAATAAGAACATCATTAATTCTTCCCATAGGTTTCTTAAGAGTGGAATCCGCAAGATGCAAGTTTAGAGAGCAATCATCAAAATTACGGAAATCTAGTAAATCACACAAAGTCTTGGGAATAGTAGAGACACTAGCACCCAAATCACACAAAGCATAAAACTCATGATATTTAATTTTAATTTTAATAGTTGGTTCCCACTCATCATAGATTTTTCTAGGGATAGAAACTTTCAACTCAAGTTTTTCTTCATAAGATTGCATCAAGGGATCAACAATATGTTCGGTGAAGGCTTTATTTCGACTATAAGTATGTGGAGAATTTAGCACGGATTGCAACAAGGAAATAAAATCAATCAAAGAGCAATTTTCATAATTAAATTCCTTGAAATACAATATAGTGGGTTTAGCAACATCTACATTTCTATTTCTTTCCATCCCACTTCCATCAACTTCATCATTAAGATCTAAACACTCAAAAATTTTAGAACGGCTTCTAGGTAAAGGAAGATCATATTCAGTTTCATCAATATTCATATTGCAAAATAAAGATTTAATTGGAGACACATCAATAACTTTTAGATCTTCATCTTGATTTTCATAGGAATTAGAAGAACACGCTTTAATAAAGGCATCTTTGGAAGCACGCATCCTAGCGGTTCTTTCTTTACACTCATCAATTGAAATTCTCATGGCTTTTAGAGACTCATTAATATCGTGCTTAGGTGGAATAGATCTAAGTTTCAAAGCATCAACATCAAGAGCAATTCTGTCAACGTTCCTAGCCAAATCATCAATCTTAAGTAATTTTTCTCTAATCATAGCATTAAAATTCTTTTGCGAAGAAATAAATTCTTTAATATTAGATTCAAAATCAGAGGGCATCTTATTATAATTTCCATAAGAGTTGTTGTAGGAATTCCCATAATTATTAGATGGATTACTAGGATATGGTCTAGGATTAAAATTCCCTCTATAAGTGTTGTTACCAAAATTATTCCTACCAACAAAATTCACATCCATAGATTCATTGTTATTCTCAATCAAAGTAGACAAAGGCATATCATTAGGATCAGAAGAAACACTCTTAGTAGAAAATAATTTCATAAGTTCATCCATCTTTCCACTCAACACATTAATTTCTTCTATCGCATGCACTTTTTTTATTAGAAGTTCTTTCAGTATGCCATTGAGAATAATTAACCATAATATTATCTAGGAGTTTAGTAGCATCTCCTAAAGTGATTTCCATAAAAGTGTCTCCCGCGGCCGAATCTAAAAGATTTCTAGAAGCAAAATTCAATCCAACATAAAAATTTTGTATAATCATCCAACAAATTCAAACCATGAGTAGGGCAATTACGTATCATTAATTTCATTATCTCCCAAGCTTGTGCAACATGTTAATGATCAAGTTGTTTAAAGTTCATTATATCGTTTCTAAGAGAGATGATCTTAGCGGGAGGAAAATACTTAGAGATAAAAGCATCTTTGCATTTGTTCCATGAATCAATACTATCCTTCGGCAAAGACGAAAACCAAGCTTTAGCACGATCTCTAAGCAAAAAAGGAAATAGCTTCAATTTAACAACATCATTATTGACATATTTTTTCTTTTGCATATCACATAAATCAACGAAGCTATTCAGATGAGTAGCGGCATCTTCACTAGGAAGGCTGGCGAATTGATCTTTCATAACAAGATTCAACAAAGCAGAATTAATTTCACAAGATTCAGCGTCGGTAAGAGGAGCAATCGGAGTGCTAAGGAAATCATTATTATTTGTATTGTTGAAGTCACACAATTTAGTAGCATCTTGAGCCATCGCGACAAACAAGCAATCTAACACACGAGCAAACAAAAAGCAAGCGGACAAAAGAGGCAAATAGAGAGGGAGGATAGGGAGAGAGAGGGCAAATAAAACAGCAAGGGTGAATTGGGGTAGAGGAAAACGAGAGGCAAATGGCAAATAATGTAATGCGAGAGATAGGGATTGTGATCGGTACTTGGTATATTGACTTTTTGCGTAGACTCCCCGGCAACGGCGCCAGAAATCCTTCTTGCTACGTCTTGAGCTCGCGTTGGTTTTCCCCGAAGAGGAAGGGATGATGCAGCAGAGTAGCGTAAGTATTTCCCTCAGTTTTTGAGAACCAAGGTATGAATCCAGTAGGAGCCCACGCTCAAGTCCCTCGTACCTACACAAAGCGATAGCTACTCGCAACCAACGTGATTAGGGGTTGTCAAGCCCTTCACGATCACTTACGAGATTGAGATCTGATAGATAGAATATTTTTGGTATTTTTGATATAAAGATGCAAAGTAAAAAGTAAAAGCAAAGTAAATAGCAAAACAATATAAAAGTGATAGAGATTGATATGATGAGAATAGTCCCGGGGGGCATAGGTTTCACTAGTGGCTTCTCTCAAGAGCATAAGTATTCTACGGTGGGTGAACAAATTACTGTTGAGCAATTGATGGAATTGTGCATAATTATGAGAATATCTAGGCATGATCATGTATATAGGCATCACGTCCGTGACAAGTAGATCGAAACGATTCTGCATCTACTACTATTACTCTACTCATCGACCGCTATCCAGCATGCATCTAGAGTATTATGTTAAAAACAGAGTAACGCCTTAAGCAAGATGACATGATGTAGAGAGATAAATTCATGCAATATGAAATAAACCCCATCTTGTTATCCTCGATGGCAACGATACAATACGTGCCTTGCTGCCCCTTCTGTCACTAGGTAAGGACACCGCAAGATCGAACCCAAAGCTAAGCACTTCTCCCATGGCAAGAACTACCAATCTAGTTGGCCAAACCAAACGGATAATTCGAAGAGACTTGCAAAGATAACCAATCATGCATAAAACAATTCAGAAAAGATTCAAATATTATTCATAGATAGACTTGATCAACTAACACACCGCAAAAAGAAGATTACATCGAATAGATCTCCGCAAGAGAGGGGGAGAACTTTGTATTGAGATTCAAAGAGAGAGAAGAAGCCATCTAGCTACTAACTATGGACCCGAAGGTCTGAGGTAAACTACTCACACTTCATCGGAGGGCTAGGATGATGTAGAAGCCCTCCGTGATGACGGCCCTCTTCCGACGGAGCTCCGAAACAGGCCCCAAGATGGGATATCGTGGATACAGAAAGTTGTGGCGGTGGAATTAGGGTTTTGGCTCCTATTCTGATCGTTTGGGGGTACGTCTGTATACATAGGAGGAAGGAGTACGTCGGTGGAGCACCGAGGGGCCCACGAGGCAGGGGGTGCACCCTAGGGGGGCGCCCTCCACGCTCGTGACCACCTCTTTGACCCCTTGCAGTAGGGTCCAAGTCTCCTGGATCATGTTCGGTGAGAAAATCACGTTTCCGAAGATTTTATTCCGTTTGGACTCCCTTTGATATTTTGTTTATCCGAAACACTGAAATAGGCAAAAACAACAATTCTGGGCTGGGCTTCCGGTTAATAGGTTAGTCCCAAAAATAATATAAAAGTGGAAAATAAAGCCCAATATAGTCCAAAACAGTAGATAATATAGCATGGAGAAATCAAAAATTATAGACACGTTGGAGACGTATCACTCATTATTTGCACTTTCTAGGATACATGATTTTGAACGGAGCAGTTTTAGTTCTGCGTTCGACCATTTCAGATTTTTTTTCAGTTTAGTTTTCTTCTGTTGCACTGATATATTAGGCGTCAGATGTTGTAGATATCTATAGGTTGTCGGGCAGGTGCTTTCAGCCATTCATCTAATCACAGGTTCACATGAACTTTGACTCACTTACAATTGATTTGCCCTGTGGTTTTCATCTGTCATGTAAACGAATGCAGTCGCCAATAAATAATGAAATTGAGCTAGAATCATTGCTCAGCACGACTTTGGAAGAAAGATTTGGCTTAACTGTGATTAATCTGTAGTGAAAAGAGAGAGGAACACAAGGATTGGGAACCTCATGTTGTCCTATAATTCATGTTTTCAATAGGTAAGAGGATCCTTGCACTGCTTCCTATCCAGGCCATCGATTAATTGAGGCTATGGCTGCAATAGCCAATGGCTATTACACGGTTGATACTGCACTGCAGGGTGCCCGTGCCAGGTGCCACCTTAACCCATGTGTGCTCTCACGTTTGCCTAGCTTTGTGCTCTACTACCATGGTAACACTAGTGCAGAACAGGGCAATAGCACCGGTTCATAAGGCCCTTTAGTGCCGGTTTGGTAACCGGCACTAAAGTGTGGGCACTAAAGCCCCCCCCCTCTTTAGTACCGGTTCAGCATGAACAGGTGCTAAAGGGCAGCCACGTGGCACGAGCCAGCTCCGGGGGCGCGTAGGACATTAGTACCGGTTGGTAACACCAACCGGTACTAAATGTTTGGGTGTGTTTTGGTTTTATTTTTATTTTTACTTTAATTTTGTGTTTTCAATTTAATTTAGTGATTGTTTTACATTATAATGAGTTGTTAAATCATTAGGTGAATGTACCGCAGATTAATTTGACTGGGATGCATGTGGATCCTAGCAAAGTGATCAAGTATATGTCATATCCATATTATATATACTTGATCACCTAATTAAGTGATCGAGGTAATATGGTTATGGCATATACTTGATCACTTAGCTAGAATCCATCCAGTTGAAACTAATCTGCAGTTTCTTTCATAAATGATATAATAACTCATCATCATCATCATCATATTAATATAAAAACTCTTGCATCATATATATCATCACTAACAACAATTTTCATAACTAGCTAAAAATCATCATATAATAGTCGTCCCATTACCACTACTTAATCATCATATAGTCATTACCGCTATCTAATCACCACCAACACTAGCTTAAAGAATAAACATTCACTTGTACCAGAAGCCAAGATATCATTGAGTTCAACATGGTAAGGATATTATAAGTGTTCATAACAGCACAAAAGCAAATCACTCTTTGAGATTAAGTTCAGGACGAAGAACACGGACATGAGAGGACAAGTACTAAGAGCATGAACTAGCTAATCACTCCCGCTGCTCTCTCTCAGGTAAAATAGCATAGAACATGTATAGATATCCTGATTCATCATATTGGAGCATGCAGATGAACATGTCTCCTAATCGTGGGTTGCGCTTCTGATTGTTGCCCCCTAGTACTTCTCTGCGATCGTTCACAATTTTGCTCCAGTCTTTTACTATTAAGCATTCCTCGCTATTAGAAATCCTGAATGCACTAAAGTTCATTGTGGGATATCTTGGTTGTAAGCTAACAATATTCATGGTACCTTTAGTCTCGATCCAATCAGGCACAACATTCATCGGGAGTCCCTGTTGAAGAACATCGTATAGTAACATACTTAGCAATGAAGTTTAGCTTAAAAAATAATGTATGCAAAAGATGCACTGAGGAGAAATAGTAGAAATCTTACCATCTTTTCTAAATATATGTGACCGTAGTTCAGTACGAACACTATTGGTCGCACGTTTTGAGTACTAACATTTCTAAGTACAGGAAAAAAATTGTCTTGACAGCATCAAGATCCTCAAGCCATGAAACATAATGACTTGTCTCCTTGCAGTTTAGTTCAGCCCCGGAACAGTGGACGGTCCTGTCTATCAAGCGTCGGACATGTTTTCTTGATTGGAAATAAGCTGTCAATATAAATTACTTGTCAACTCTTTTTGAATAAACAATACCGAAGACATAAATATGGTTGAGAAACTCACACAATGGTAGAACTGGAGGCGTCTGCACATCGACTCAGATGTCTCTATTACCTTCAATATCATCTTCCGGACGAATATCAAAGGTTATAACCATATCAGGCTCAAATGCATAAGCCTTGCATAGTGCTTGCCAAGTTTTGCATTAAAAATAGGTGTATGTGTCTGCATTGTATAATTTGACGTTGAAGGTATAACCATGCTCGGTCTTCAAGTAAACTCTTTTTACCGCCATAGTTTCGTTAGGACTGAAACCTATCTTATCCAAGACAAAAATTCTTGCATGGTAGGGGATACGCTAGTAGAATAGTGAAAAATTAAAATTAAAAGTTGAAGCAAATGAAGCATAAGTCATGCTTAATGACGAAAAAAGACTTGTCATTGTGACTTACTGTATCCACTTCGAAGTTCTCATCCAGCTTGATGCTGAAGCGTCTATCATCAACTAGAAAATTTCTGCCGCACAGGCCGCGCAGGTCTTCGCAGTATTCGCACATAATGAAATCGTGTTCGTCGTCAAATGACATTCCTATGTTCATAGGTGAAACATTAAACACTTATTAGTTCTATTAATTCTACTAATTCTGTTAATTCAACTAGTTCAACTAATTAATTCAACTAACTCAATTAAACTAGTTCTATTAAGTTTCTTACTAAAAATAAGGTAGCTAGTTCTATATAATAAAATGTTAATTAGATAATCAAATCTCATATAACTAAATTAAATATATATCTAACATATAATCTATCTATCTATCTATACCTATACTAATTTGTGACTCCCTAGAAATTACCACGTTAATCAGTAATTAGGAGCCGTTAATCTTGTGGGACCGAATTATTACGGTGTAGATCAATCTATAAAATCCTATGAAAAAAAACACTCAACACCCATAATATTTAATCGGTAAAAATTTACAAGTAAAAAAACTCCTAGGTAAAGCGTACAACTCCAGGCCTCTTTTCATGTTTGTAACCATACTCAATGTCAATCTCTATCTAAATCTATCTACAGCTCTACGGCCTCTCTTAGATAAAAATAAACATATCAATCTAGAGCTCAATCGTACTACTCCATATCTCTTTCTAACTATAATCCACGATCTATCCTTCTTTTATTAAATAAAGCCAATTCTCTCCCCTTCCATGGAAAAATAATCCATCGTTTCTCTTTTCCAATGAAAAAAAAATCTGTCATCTCTTTGAAGCCGAATCAAGCAGGGTTGGGACGACGCAGCCGAGTGCTTTTTGGGAATACGCACGTACGCTGCTAGCTAGATTACTTCCTAGCCGGCCGGTGTTGGGAGGAGATGAACCTATACGGCAGAATACATGCACACTGGAGCATGCAGTCGAGTGCCATCCGGCAATACGCATGTATGAGGCTAGCTCGATTATTTCCTAGCCAATCCATGTCGGAAGGAGATGAAAATATACATCAGAATACGTGCATGTTGAGAAGCTAGCAGGTTGCTGGATCGGTTTCGCGGGAGACGCAGGTATGCATTCTGGAAAACACACACACAGCTAGGAAATAATGCGCATGATTTGACGAACTGTGAGCATCTTGACAATGGAAAATACTCATCTACGAAAGCTAATTAGACCTGCTGCACCAATGATAAAAAAATATTATTGCTGAAGTGCATTGCATGGTTCAGCTTCTTTCCTTGCTATTTACATGACGGTGGTTACATTTTGAACTTCACAAGTTTATTGTGATCAGCGTCCCATTAGTGGATACCCTTAATCTTGCTGCTGGCCAACTGGACGTTTGTTCTATAGCAACAATGTTTTCATATTTGGAATAAAACACATTACGTTAGCATTACATCTTCTTCTTCTCTTTTTTTTCTTGCTTTTAAACCATAGTGCGTGCACATATATCATGAATAAATAATTTGAGTTATTTGCTTCTAGCTTATGTGTAAAGGCACAATTTGCAGGGAACTGTGTCAAAGGTATGTGCAATTATCACTTCATTAGGAGATGGTTCTAAACTCAATTATCTGTTGATATATTTTTGTGTACCACTATTAGTTTCTGAACTGGGACATGGTGAAGTTTGTTTTGTTTTGACGACAGTAAGTCACACCTAATTCCGTAGCGAGCACTTGGTTCCCTCCTTTGTTTTGATCCTACATCAAATGGATTATGTTAATCTCTTACGCCATTCTTATTGTCATTAGGAATAACATGATTGGTATTATTTTAAGGTGGGTTTGCCCATTTAGCCGATCTGAAATGGTACACATGAACCTATTAGTTGCATGCACCTCTTTAGCATAGGAAGC
>NW_025227338.1:3514-14219 GCF_018294505.1 Triticum aestivum | reverse complement strand
ATTGAAATAACAAGCATGCCACAGTCGGGCGTCTGAGCGACGCCACATAAAGGGCTTATAAGTGATTGAAATAACAAGCATGCCACAGTCGAACGTCTGAGCGACACCACATAAAGGGCTTATATAAGAATAAATCACGGTGAATATCCAGGAGGTAGAACCGTCCCAGGGACACTCAATATTTCAAATAATACAAATGGTTAGTCCATAATACTAATAATCATAATCATCACATGTCATAGGTCATAATCAATGTTCTGGTTTAGTAGTTTTTCCTCCGAAGACCGACACTAAGACCGACACTTGACCCATCCCACACTGTAGTCCTTAACCATGGACACGGCTATTCGAATAAATATAATCTCTGCAGAGGGTGTACTCTTTACCCACGGGTAACTGATTTCTTTAGTTCATCGGGACTAATTCCGTCTACGGTTTTTCATTCGAAAACACACCTGACCCGCACGCACCAGCCTAACTTACCGGTGTCTGGAATCACCCACGACACCCGTCAAGCGAAACTCTAAGTGAGGAGGCTACAACCTCGAGTAGCATGGGATCACAAAATTTATACCGCACGCAAACTAGGGGAGCTACCCAATCGGCTACAACCGAAAACACCCATGCCCCCGGACTAGGTGGCATGCCTACCGGATGCCTCCGGTATCTTCCACCATGGCCTCTCTATACGGTGTGTGCTAGGAAAGGGGTTGACAACTTACTGAACCGTATCCTACCTGCGGCAGGGACAAGTGGTAGTACGAAACAAGTATGGGGGTTACTGGAACAAGACTCGATCAACGGCCGACTCAGGAGGTTTTAGTATTCCCTGCACGGTTAGCATAACAAATATGTTTCAGCCAACAAACACAATCACAACTCATCATGCCTCATTATGACGTACCGGACACAACCGCCTTGACGAAGACCGGAGACAGCTCGTGTCTACCCAAGACAGAGGCTTTCCCGGCTTCCTCTCGATAGGCACGAAAAGCATGCGAGGGCAATTACTATCAACATATCAAAATTTTCATAGCACGGGGTCATCAATAAGCACTTATGAGTAGGGTCATATCACCTCATAAATTAACAAAAACTCCGAGACAAGGTGGTGTCGCAAATGTATCAAACAACACACGATAATATTATGCCAGGGTTCAAAAATGCTTGCCTTTAAGTTGTGGAGAGGCAGGGTGCATTCCAAAACTTTGAAAGTTATAATCTCCCCTCCAAATTCCTATTTAAAAAATTTTCAAATAACACATATTTAAAAAAATAGTACAAAAAATTGTCCTAATTATTTTTGAAATAAATCTTAAAATAACTAGGTGAAATTTTAGAGAGGTAGGAAAAAGAATCAATTCATTTGGAGTTTTATTTAAAAAGATATAGCCAGTCAAAGTTTCAGTCAATCTCTGTTTTTATAATAAAGCAGAAAAAGAAAACGTTTCAAAAAAGAATACGCTTCCGGGGTAGAGGAGACGTACCTCTGAGGTCTACGCCTCCACTGAAAACACGTGGAGGTGGGGCTGGGTCACTGACAGTGGGTCCCTTGGGCCCACTGGTCAGGTTTGACCAGTCATCCCCCGCCTTCCCTCTCCTTTGGCCGAACGGAGGCGGAGCTCCGGCGATCTTCCCCGGCGAACGAAGGCTCCTCGAGGGCATCCGAGGGCAGGGATGGATCCGCCAGTTCAGGGCTGTCCTCCCGGTAGTCGCTAGGTTGGTGGGGGTGGAGGTGGTCGCCGGTAGCGAGCTTCGTGGCGGAGATGGCTTCGGGCACGATTGGGGATTTGGGCTATGGTGGCTTCCGATCATGGCTAAGGGTTTGGGCGGCTCCGCACGATCCAGGGGAGGAGGATGGAAGCACGGGGGGTTTGGGGGCCTCGGTTTTGGCCGGATTTCACCGGAGCATGGCGGCGGCTGAACCTGTCGGAGGTGAGCAAGACGACCTTCTCCCGTCGTTCTATGGCTATGGGGGGCTCTAGAGAGGTGGTATGAGGTTGCTTGAGGGCCTGGATGAGCTCGGGGCTCCTTAAATAGCGCAGCCATGTCGGTTCCGCGGCCGTGGATAAGGTCGCCGGCGAACCGCCATTCTGTAGCGGTCAGGGTGACGTGGCGGAGACGGGCGCTAGCTTACGAGTTCGTGGATGAGCTCTGGCTGTTCTGCGAGCGAGCTGGCGCGCTCGTGTGGCTCGGGCGACGCCGTCCACGGCAGAGGCTGCTGTGGCCGGCCGCTAGCCACCATGGCCGACCTGACGGCGGTGCTGTAGGGCTCCAGGGGCTGGCTTGGAGGGCTCCGACGTGTGGACGAGGGCGGGCATGGCTCTGGAGGCGAGCAAGGGCCAGGGGCACGACGCGGCGGCTCAGGCGCACGCACGTGCAAAACGCATGCTCTGGGCGCGCCCAGTGCATGCACGTTATGTGTTTGCCGAAATGCCAGCGTGTGCTAGAGGGCGTAGGAGCGGCTGGTGACCAACAGATCTAGGCTAGTGGTAGCTGGGATGCTAGTGGACATGCTCGTTTGGCTGTTGTGGCACGTCTGTAATGCGAACTCATGAGCATGTCAATTCTGTTCATGAACTCAAGGTCTTTCACAGAATGTCAGGAGCCTCTAGGCATCCTTCTAGTGGCCAAAGACTCCAGTTTGGGGTCTCTTTAGGTGATACAGGGGGTGGTAAAGTTAGTTTGGCAAAACTAGAAACTTGTTAGTGCAAGATTTGCAAAACTTCAGTTCTGGACAGAAGGTAAATGGCATTATTACATGTACCAAAAATGCTCCAATGAGTCCAACCTCCTGGACTTAAGGGTTTGGTATGGTGTACTACAAGTAGGAGAAAGCTCATGGTTACTAGAGCAAAAATAATTAGGGATGCAGTAGAAAACACCCAACTGGGCCAGAATGAAGATGAGGTTGATTCACTCAAATTTTTCAAAGAACATCAATGAGTTTTTGCATAAAGTTGAATTATATGCTACTACTAACATCCCATAATTTTGGTGGAAGCTTTAAAGAAATATTTAAATAGGTTGTAGTGCAAAATTGCCCACTGGACCAGATTTGAAAATTTGGTGTGGAGCTCAAAATATCCAATGAATGAAAGATATCTTTGCATAAAAGTAATTTAGAAACATCACATGACATCCCCAAATTTTGGTGAAAATTTTAAATAAATCTATCAAAGGGTTGCAGTGCAAATTGAGCTCTGAAACTTAAGAAAATTCATTTTCACAGAAATAAAGTTCAGGAAAGATAAATTCAGAAATAATTCCACTGAAAAAAGAAAAGGTCTTGGGAAGATAAACAAGTCCAACAATATATTAGGAAAGTTTTCACTTGGGGTAAAAACTCCACAATATCAAAGAAAAGAATGTTTCTGAAATCAAAGAAAATCCAGAAAATGAAAAATTTAATTTCCTGGCAAAAAAATTTAGTAAACAAATCCTGTCCAAATTTTTGGGTGTCCCAGATTGTTTTCACCGTGGTAAGATTTTTCACGCGTTGTGCTTCCCACGACCCGCGCGCGTGGCGCGGTGTGGAGGGGTGCGCGTGACGTGGGCGGCATGCGTGAGGTTGGTTCCCGCATGCATGCGTCACGTCGCAGTAAAGAGGCGGCTCGTGCCTTCCCCGTAAATAGAGGGAGGCGTGGAGGCGCGGCCCATTTACTGAATGGGGTCGAGGCGCAGTCTTCAAGGCGCCTACTCCCACGATCACGGGGTGGGGAGAGGTCGCCTCACTAGTCCCCTTGGTTCTGCACGCCAGCCACGCGTCTCCCATGCGCTTGGGGTGGCAAATGGTGGAGGCGGAAAACCGGGCTGTCGCTAGTTGGGGCAGCGGGTCGGTCCTGGTTCCCTGCGCCCCCCGTGTCTTGATTGGCCTAGCGAGGCGGCCGAGCCCCAACCCCGTTCCTTTATAAGGAGCGGGGAGGGGGGATGGCACCTCGCATTCTTCTATCTTCTCCTTTCCTCTGCTTCCCCTTCTTCTTTCCTCTTGCAATGGAGAAAGGAAATCCCGGTCCTTCGACGGTGGCGGCAAGGGTCACTGCTCGACAACGCGTCCCTCCTCCTCCCGCACCCGCGGTGGTAGAGCCAGCCGCGAGGGGAAGGGGGAGAGGGCGAGGCCGTGGGTGAGGTCGGGGCAGAGGCCGTAGTGCTGAGGGGAGAGGAGGATGGGGCGGCGCGCCGGCCTCGCCCCCGCCAGCGGCTCCTCCTCCGATGGAGGGCCACGTTGGGGACAACCACTGCGAATTCTTCGTCAGGCTGCGCCGGCCGCCGCGCCGTCGCCTTCGCCTCCCGACTCCATTCGCGCGAGAGATGGAGCTGGATCCGCCGCAGTCGTTGCGGCTGCACATGACGGGCTGCGGAATCAGCGGTACGCGGGTCCGCTTCGACTTCCCTGCTCCTCACGTGATGTATCTCCGTCGGGGATGGAAAACATTTGCTCGTATCCACAGCTTGGCGGATGGGCGCACTCTCCATTTTAAGCTGATGGAGGGTGGCCTTCTCTCCGTCAAGGTCTTCAGGCACTTCGGGACTCGCGCAAGGTGCTGCGTGGAGAGCTCTTCTGATGACGAAGATTCCTCCTCGAGCGAGAGTGACGAGGAGGACAGCGACAGCGACGATGAGGGCGGTAGGCGGCAGGATGACGGGTCCGACTAGGTGTCGGGCGCCGCTCCGAGTGGCACCGACGACCCCATCATCCGTCCTGCCGGCTCCTTGAACTTCTTGGGGTCGTCTTCTTGGGCTGGTGGCGTTGGGAGGCTGCGGAAGAGGAAGATGGCGGGCGGCAAGGCCGTCAAGTCGGAGTACGCGGGCACCGACGCCTTCGACGCGTACTGACGTCCTGCCGCCTCGTTTTCGAGCTCTGCCTCCGGCGCCGCCGTCACCATCCAGCCCTTGGATGGCCACCAAGGTGTTCTCTTGGTGTATTTTTGCCTCCTTGACCTACCTCCTGAGGAGAGGGACAAGAAAGGGATTACGAGCATCTTATCTCTTTTTAGTTTGTAAGCCTTCGGGCATTTGTTGAATTTAAAACTTGTAATCCCCTTGTTCATGTTTTTCATTCCCTATGGACTGTACCTGAGTGGGATGCTTTTTTCTGAAAAAGGGATGTTTGCCGGGTTATTTGTTTGCGGGTGGAACCGATGACAAGGAATAAATCCTTGATATCTCTAAGATTAACATTTTCTTGCCCGGCAACAGGCCTTGTCGTCCCCCCACTTCGCTCGACCTTTCTCACGCCTTTGGTGGAGGCAGGGATGAGGTGGGTTTAGGCTCCTTGTTTCATCCTTTCGCTGCCGCGACTACGAACAAACCCGGTCCCAGGAACGAGCCCTAGGGCCTAGGATTAGGGGAGCACGGTAGCTTAAGGATAAAACGAGGTTTCACATACCTCAGTCCATAAGGGAATGCATGATATGGGATGGAAAACTTATCTAAATCTGCAGCCCCCGGCATCCTCGATTTGCCGTGGGTGAATCTTTGCTCTTGCAGCCCCCGGTAATACTGGCTTGCCGGGGACCGGATGCTGATCTACCCCTTTTTCTTCTCAAGCGGCTCGGTAAGGATACTCGTGTGTCCTGCGAACCAAAGAAGACAAAGAAGGACAAAGAGACACACACTCGACCTCTAAGCTAGGGGTTAGCCGCTGCTAAGCACTATCAACCCTAACCAAGGACGAGACTCGACCTAGCATGCATGCTATAACATAGGGCGCCAGCGCTTCGTTTATTTATGCTCAAGGTCTGCGCCTGGCTTTGTACAAAGGGTTACATGCCTCGCTGGCAAGGCTTGTACAAAAGGTGGCTCCCGCGGGGCCCGTTAAGCCGCGCCTTATGGGTAAAACTTGCAAAGATGCTCAATGTTCCAGGAATTGCTCACTGGAATGGCATCTTCGGTCTCCAGGCGGACTGCGCCAGGCCTGGTGACTCGTATTACCCGATAAGGGCCTTCCCACTTTGGCGTCAACTTGTTGGTATTCTTGGACGATTGAACGCGCCGAAGAACAAGGTCGCCTTCCTCAAAGCTTCGGGCATGGACCTTGCGGCTATGGTAGCGGCGCAAGGCTTGCTGGTAGCGTGCTGCTCTCACAGCCGCCCGAAGACGATCTTCCTCAAGGAGCGTTGCGTCATCTTGCCGCAGTTGCTCTTGCTCAAGCTCATCATAAGCGAGCACTCGAGGTGACCCGTATATGAGTTCTGTGGGGAGAACTGCTTCTGCCCCGTATACCAGGGCAAAGGGTGTCTGGCCGGTGGCTCGATTTGGTGTCATTCTGATTGACCAAAGAACCGCCGACAATTCATCAATCCAGCGCCTTCCACTCTTGTGCAGCCTGTCGAAGGTCTTTGTCCTCAGGCCTCACAGCACTTCAGCATATGCCCTCTTAGCTTGACCATTGCTTCGTGGGTGAGCAACAAAAGCGAAACAGACCTTGCTGCCGAGGTCTTGGATATATTGCATGAAGGTGCGGCTTGTGAACTGCGCGCCGTTGTCGGTGATGACCCTGTTGGGTACACCAAAACGGCACACTAGTCCTTTGAAGAACTTGACGTCTGACTGAGCTGTGACCTTCCTCATTGCGTTCACCTCTGGCCACTTTGTGAACTTGTCGATTGCGACGTACAAGTACTCAAAGCCCCCGTCAGCGCGGGGGAAAGGGCCCAGTATGTCGAGCCCCAGACCAAGAAGGGCCAGGAGAGAGGAATGGTTTGAAGGGCTTGAGCTGGCTGATGAAGCTTCTTTGAATGGAACTGACACGCTTCACACTTGGTGACTAGTGTCGTTGCATCCTGGAGGGCAGTGGGCCAGAAAAAGCCTTGCCGAAATGCCTTGCCGGCAAGGGCCCTCGACCCTATGTGGGTTCCACATAGGGTCAAGCTTCTGGTGTCCACTCCATCGGGCCCGCCTTTTTCAAAATCTTGAAAAAGGGAAGGGTGTGCTCAGCGGACTTGGAAATGAACCTGCTCATGGCAGCAACGCAACCAGCAAGCCGACGCACATCCTTGACCCGCTTGGGTGCTTCAATCTGCTCTATAGCCTTGATCTTGTCCGGATTGGCCTCTATCCCATGCTGCGACATAAAGAATCCGAGGAGCTTGCCGGATGGGACGCCAAAGACGCACTTCTCAGAGTTCAGCTTGAGATTGATCTTGCATAGGTTTGCAAATGTCTCTTGTAAATCCGGTATGAGGGTTGCCCTATTCTTGGTTTTGACCACTATATCATCCATATAAGCTTCCATATTTCTATGGAGCTGGGGTTCAAAACCAATCTGGACTGCCCTTGCAAACGTTGAGCCAGCACTCTTCAACCCGAAAGGCATCCATATGAAACAATACGTACCACATGGGGTGATGAATGCTGTCTTCTCTTCGTCTTCTCTCATCATGAAGATCTGGTGGTAGCCGGAGTAGGCATCAAGGAATGACAACAGATCACACCCAGCCGTGGAGTCAACAATCTGGTCGATGCGCGGCAATGGGAAAGGGTCCTTGGGACAAGCCTTATTGATATCTGTGTAATCAATACACAGCCTCCACTTCCCATTCGCCTTGCGCACTACCACTGGATTGGCCAACCACGTTGGATGGAGCACTCCTCTCACCAAACCCGCTGCTTCCAGTTTCTGGATCTCCTCTGTGATGAACTCTTGTTGTTCCAAAGCTTGCTTTCTGACCTTCTGCTTGACGGGCCGCGCATGAGGACAGACAGCAAGGTGGTGCTCAATCACCTCCCTGGGAACGCCGGGGATGTCGGATGCTTGCCATGCAAACACATCAACATTCGCCCACAGGAAGGTGACGAGCGCGTCTTCCTATTTGTCGTTAAGGGTGGAGCTTATGGTGAAAGCTCCTCCCATGCCGTCTTCCTTGACGGACACCTTCTTGGTCTCCGGAGGCGTGGCCCTGGATTTCTTGTTCTTGCTGGTGGAGCTCTCTGGTACGTCCTCGACGGGAGCACTACACTCCGAAGAGGTGCGCTTACCGGAGTGGGTGCCCGAGGTCTCACCGGTCTTCTTCTTCTTCCCTCCCGGGGCTCCAGTGGCAGGAGCAACTGCCTTAGCGGCGGCGGCTGCTGCAACTGCTTCTTGGTAGAGTTGGTCAGCGCAAATCAGCGCATCTTTCTTGTCGGAGGGGACGGTGATGATCGTCATAGGCCCTGGCATCTTCAGGGTGTTGTAGGCATAGTATGACGCCGCCATGAACTTGGCCAGCGTTGGGCGGCCAAGGATCCCGTTGTAAGGCAAGGGGATCTTGGCAACATCGAACACGATCCTTTCTGTCCTGTAGTTCAGATCACTCCCGAAGATCACGGGCAGCGTGACCTTCCTCTTTGGTTGACTTCTTCCGGGTTGATCCCCTGAAACGTGCCTGTTTCTTCGAGGTCTCCGTCGGGAATATGCAGCTTCTTGATCACGGCAGGTGAGATTAAGTTCTGACCGGCCCCGCCATCGACTAGCATTTTTGTCACCTTAAGGTTGCGTATTGTTGGGGAAACCAACAACGGCAAGCACCCGACCGCAGTGGTGCGATCAGGGTGATCCTCAGTGTAAAATATGATACGTGTGCTGGACCACTTCAGCGGCTTTTGGGCATCGAACGATGGTTCTGCTGATGTAATCTCATGCGCCCACTGTTTGAGCTGGCGGTGAGAGGTATGCAGCGAGGCGCCGCCATCGACGCACATGGCCTCTGTAGCTTTCTGAAATTCTTGGTCACCGGACTCGCCGTCCTCTTCGTGATCATTGTCTTCTGGCTTCTTGTCGCGGCCCCTGGCGGGCCTCTCTTGTTGTTTATCCTTACCGCGACGGGCCACCTGGCCGTCATGCTTCTTGCCGGACCCCTCAGCACCATCCTGGCCCTTCTCCTTATCCCGCCTCTCATATTCAGCCTTTTGCTTCTCAACTAGCAGCTCAACCTGTCGGCAGTTCTGGAGGTCATGGCCTTTGGTGCGATGGATCTTGCAGTATTGCTTGTCAGAGTTCCTTGGCTTCTCGGCAGCCGCCAAGGCCCGGCAGGCGACACATCCGGCAATTTCCTTGCCGGGGTCATCTGCCTTGGTTTTCTTGGCGGAGCCGGTGTCATCAGATTCCTCGACGGCAAGAACAACTTTACCCTTGCGTTTCCTGTTGCGGCACCGGCCTTTCTTCGCCGGGGCGGCAATATCCTCGTCTGAAGAGTCGGTTTCCACGCCGGCCTCTTCGCCGGGGTACTTCCTTCCCTCTTCAGCACGGGCACATCTGTTGGCAAGAACGTAGAGTTCTGCCACATCCTTCACCTTGTTCATTGCCAGCTCTTCGCACATCTTGAGGTTGCGCACGTTCTGATGGAACGCGCTGATGATTGCGGCAGGATGAACATCAGGGATATTGTACTGTACCCGGCTGAATCTCTGTATGTACTTGCGCAGACTCTCGCCTCCCTTCTGGGGGATGACGTGCAGGTCACTTGCCTGGCCATGGGCTTGATGACCTCCAGTAAAGGCGCCAACAAACTCATGGCACAAATCCGACCAGGAGGAAATAGAGTCTACCGGCAAGTGCATCAACCATGACATGGCGTTGGGTTTAAGAGCCAATGGAAAGTAATTCGCAAGCACCTTATCGTCGCGGGCTCCGGCAGCTTGCATCGCGATGGTGTAGATGCTGAGGAACTCCGACGGGTGGGTCTTGCCGTTGTACTTCTCGCCAACGTCAGGTTTGAAAGTGCGGTGAATGGGCCACTGGAACTGCCGCAGCTCACGGGTAAAAGCCAGACAGCCTACCTCGTAGGGTAGACCACCAGGGCTCTCCGGTGCTGGGTGGTTCACAGCAGGCCCTGCTCGCCTGTCTGACTGGTGGCGCGCTTCGCGCCGACGCTCGATGGTGGTTCGAGCGTCTTCATGGGTTCGCTCCCGAAGAACTTGACGCTGGTCACAATGGGTCCGTGGGTCGGACGACGCTATGGAAATATCGTCGCCCGTAACGTCGCGACGAGTCGACCTCCGCGGTACCGGGCGAGGAGGGGGCGAATGCACCATGGGTGCGGCGCCGCCGGTCCTCCCGCCGCTGGTGCGTGGGACTCCATCGGAACATCGACCCAAGGGCCCCGCTGGACTTGGTTCGTCCTTGTTGGCGGTGGCAACAAGGCTTCTGATGGTAACTCTCCATTCGTCGAGTTTCCCCGTAGCGGGAGGATAGTCGAGGAGCAACTACGCGCGCGCCAAGGCCTCTGCTGGCGTCAGCGGTAGTGAAACCTGCACGGACCGTCACGCGCTTCGACTTCTAACCATGTCAGAAGGAGCTCTATCACGGCCCTGCGGCCGCACGCCATTTTCACGAGTGCTTCGGCGAGCGGGCAGGTCTTCTGCGTCCCAGGAGTGGTGCTCGGGGCTCTTCCCGCGGCGGCGTTTGGGATCTTCGGCGTGACGACGCCGTTCATCGCGCGCAGCTTGAGAGGAGTGCGTCATGGGCGCCGGCGTGGGAGTCTTCGAGGCCACCGCGCCGCTTCTGGAGGGCCCCGCGCCGCCTGCGGAGGGCCTGGCTGGTGACGTGTGGCCCGTTGCCAGGCACACAAACATCGCCGCCTCCCAAGCTCCGGCTGCTGGGGCCGTGTTGGTGTTCGCGAGCCGCGCCTCGGGTCCTTTCCACGACCGGGCCGCTGCTCGCCCGCGTTGGGACAGGCCGTTCGGCTCCCGGCGGGCCGACCGCTACCGTCGCCATCTTCTTGGG
>NW_025227338.1:1292-2660 GCF_018294505.1 Triticum aestivum | reverse complement strand
CTATAAGAGCTAGGTTTAACTGACTCCATGTAACCCTACATTCCCCCCCCCCTCCGGGTAAACATCGTGTCCCTCGTCTCCTGTTACCATCGATCCTAGACGCACAGTTCAGGGGCCCCTAATCGAGATGTGCCGGTTTTGACACCGACTGTGGTGCTTTCATTGAGAGATCCATTGTGCCAACGACAAAAAATCTAGAAAAAAATACTTATATTAACAATAAGTATTTTGTTATAAGTAGAAACAAAATAAAATAAATAAAGCAACAAAGAAAACAAAGAAAAAGTGTGTTTTCAAATTTGAAAACTAATGGCATTAACAAAAAGTTTATAATTTTTCTAAAACTAAAAGCATAAAGAATTAAAAAATAAAGCAAAAAACAAAAGAAAATAAATAATGCAGAAAACAAAACAAAAATCTGGAAAAAAATACTTATATTAACAATAAGTATTTTGTTATAAGTAGAAAAAAAGCAACAAAGAATAAAATGATCAAAGTATTTTCTGTTCAAAACATTATAAGCAAAAAGAAACTTTAATAGCAAAAAGAATTATCATAAATATTTCTTTTGTTACAAACTAGTGATTCACATAAATTTCAAAGAATTGGAATTTAAACAATTCAAATTGGAAAATTAATGGCACTAACAGAAAGTTTATAATTTTTATTACCTAAAACCAAAAATAATAACTAAAAAACTAGTAAGTATTTTGCTGTTAGTAAAAAAACAAAAAACTGGATTTTTTTAAAAAAATGCCGCCTACTGGGCCACCACATCCTGCATATGACTAGAAACCCGCTAGTTGGGCCAGGATGCAGGCCCACAGTAGGCCCAGTAGGCCCACAGGCACAGAGAGTGGATTTAGGCCCGTAAGCCTGCAGTAGAGAGAAGCTCGAAGTGGTCGGCTCCGCAGGGCTTATAAACCACTCCGAGCCCCTCTGGGCTAGCGAGGTGGGACTAAACATCCCAACGCACCGTGGCAGTTCCAGTACACGCCCTTTGGTCCCGGTTGGTGGCACCAACCGGGATGAAAGAGCGCCTTTGGTCCCGGTTCGTGGCACCAACCGGGACTAAAGGCCGCCGCTTCCCGTCCTTTGGGCTGCCGAAAAGTGGCCTTTGGTCCCGGTTCGTGGCACAAACCGGTACAAAAGGGGTGCATTGGTCCCGGTTTGTGCCACGAACCGGAACCAATGGCTTTGCTATATAAGCAAAGACTTGGGAAATATTCACATTTCCCTCGCAGTTGCCCTCGACGACGCCGAGCACATCGACGCCGCCAGGCTGCCCCGACGCCGTCCGCCGCCCCTGCCGTCGCCCCCGACTGCGCCGTCGCCGTCGCCGCCCCGTGCCCCCCTGCCTCCTCGCCG
>NW_025227338.1:0-771 GCF_018294505.1 Triticum aestivum | reverse complement strand
CGTCGCCGTCGCCCGTGCCTCGACGTCGCCGTCGCCGCCCCGTGCCCCCTGCCTCCTCGCCGCCGACGCCGTGCCCCTCCTCGTCGATCGCCGACCCGGCCCGTTGCATAATTTCCTAATTTAGAATGTATAGTTAATTTAGTTGTATAGTTAGGATGTATAGTTAATTTAGATGTATAGTTAATTTAGTTGTACTTAATTTAGATGTATAGTTTAGATGCAAAAGTTAGAATTTTTTTCCGTTCATACATTTTTTTGGTGATATTATTGTTGCATATGCAAAAGTTTGTGTGTTCATATATATGCAAAGAATATGTCAATTTTTTCATAGAATTTTTATGATTTTTTTTGTTGTAATTTTGTTCATAGAATTTTTATTTTGTTCATAGAATTTTTTTTCTATTGTAATTTTGTTCATATGTTGTAGGAATCTGAAAATTATGTATGATCAATGTCATTTATGTATATGTTCATATTTAGAAGAAAAAGAAGGAGAGAAAAAAGGAAAATAAGAAGAGGAAGAAGGAGAAGAAGAAGAAGAAGAATAAGAAGAAGAGGAGAGGAATAACAGGAGAAATAAATAAGAAGACGAAAAAGAAGAAAAAAAAGAGGAGAAGAAGAAGGAATAGAGGAGAAGAAGAAGATTCTTCTTCTTCTCCTCTATTATTCCTTCTTCTTCTCCTTTTTTTCTTTTTTTTCTTCTCCTTTTCCTTTCTTCTTCTCCTCTTTTTTTCTTCTTCTTCCTCTTCTTATTTTTTGTTATCGGGTATG
>NW_025227337.1:0-16825 GCF_018294505.1 Triticum aestivum | reverse complement strand
AATAATAATAATAATAATAATAATAATAATAATAATAATAATAATAATAATAATAATAATAATAATAATAATGATAATAATAGCTTTCACTCAAAAAAAGAATTAGAATATTAGAAGTTTCACAAGCACCTTGGTGAATTTCATGCTGGAACATAAGCCTCCTGAAATGTCAGCTTATTGAGTTTTCTCCTCTTACTTTTATCTTCAAGATTTAACATGGCTAGTCCTCTTTCAATAACTCAGATTACAAACATGATAATGTCACTTGTTTCTTGCACTTTTTTTCATACATGTTTTCTTTATCACACAATGCCCCAACACAACAGAGTAACATTTGGCACACCATCTATCCATGAAGGATGGTGGATGAGCTTACTACATACATGGACCTCATGTATGTACATTTGGGCAAAGGAAATACGAACGACAAGGCAAATTCCAGCCAACCTAATAAGCGACAACACATCAACTCCAAAAACACCGGTGGAACAATGAGTGTGTATAAAACTCACATTGGAACAACATACCACCCAAGCTTACTTACAATCAACACATAACAAGTGACAATACTGATAACCATACCACACCAAACAATACCACAACAAAACACACACAAATGATGACCATCACCGTTTATGCGTACAAATCACAATCCGTCCATAGTCCATAATTTCATACCATGACAAACAACACACATGGACACTAAGGCTCACGAGCTCATGTGTGTTGATAAGCTGAATGCCGACTCTATGATTTATTTCTCATTTTCTCAAGAGCTCCGAGCAAAGATGATCAAACCAAACCAAATCAAACTAGAAGCCACACCAAGGCGACGCATACGTAGAGAACACCCCAAACTAACCAAGCATGAAGTAGGGAAAGCAACGAACACATGGCAAGAGAAGCCTTAGTTATTCAAATCTGCATAAGTTGACTAGCCACTCTGCTCTATTCCTGAATTGCTAGAGAACTTGAGCAAGGATGATGAAACCAAACCAAATCAAACTAGAAGTCACACCAAATCAAACTAGAAGTCACATCACCAGACTAAGGCAATGCAGATGTAGAGAGAACACCACAAACCAATCAAGCGGGAAGCAAGCAAGCAACACACACAATGACACGACAGGAAAGCTTGAGTTATGTAGGAGGTAGCATTGCATGCTTGACGATCATGCATATTGTGTTGAAAGAAGCTCAAGATCAATCCATAGAAGAGATTGATTAGCTACAACATATAAAGTAACAATTGTGCAACTGAGTAACCACGCATGCTATGTTGATCTTTTCTGCAAAAAAAGTGTGGTAACAAGGTTCGACAAGAGAACTTATAAGCACAATGTACATATTGAGGAAACATACGCATAGATGAGATGGAACTAGATGTAAACCTCACCTTAGTACGGTGCCTCTGGGCAGCTAGGCCTTGTAGTACAGTGAGTCGCTTGGCTTGTAGAGGGAAGGATGGTGGTTCTCCTCCAACCCGCTCCACTTTAGGTTGTTCCACCATTCCTTCTCACAACCCACCTTGGTCGGGTTGGTGTTGCGTTCGACGACAGGAAGATGCCTGAGGCTCCAGCAGCCCATTATCTTGATGGTTTCGAGTCTAGGTACATATATCTTGTGTCCAAAAATACAATACAACATGAGGAGCTAATGCAGGTGGATGCGCCTCAGCTTGGGAAAACATGTAATTTTATTCTGCTCTTGAATCTCATGGGCCAAAGAGAATACCTCCCTGAGGTCACCAAAGTACATATCTCGAGGGTCAACAATCCACACAATATATCTCTCCCGCATATGGATAAGGGGAGCACATGTACGAGCATAGGGTAGTGGTCTAGGTGAAAGAAACATAAGTTTTCAACTGGTGTGTCCAGATGTAGCATGCAAATAGGATATGGGACACCAAAAATTAATGTCTCTAGGCAATAAAAGATGTTCACGTCACGACTCTTGAGAAGACGGCGGACTCTATGTAACTTGGGGCACCTGTCTACCCTGCAAAATAGAGTATTCCATCCTGACTACAAAACCTCTAACAACCAAGTATAATTCACCTATTTTCATAATCGACTTCCAACAAGGAGAGTCACGCACTACCATTTTAATTGAAGAGACATACGACTTCTTAATATACTCGGCCTTAACATTTGCAGATCCATCGTGTATTTTCAAAAACTATTAATGCATTTAAACATTTTTAAAACAATACAGCCTTAACATATTAACAAGCATGAACATTAAAAAAATGGTCATTACGTATTAAAACTACATTCATCCCATATTAAAAAATCTTCATATATCACGTATTAAAAGGATAATCATGTTTTTCAGAAAGTTGCATCGCACATTTAATGTCGTTTGTCGCATTTTCTCAAAAATGTACATTCTATATTTAAAAAAATGTGTGTCATATATTATAAGATTGTTCATCATATATTTTAAAAAAGTGTTCATCGTGTATAAAAAGTTGTTTTGTCTTGTTATAAAAACAGTTTCATCGGGTACTATATTATGTTTATGTATTACAATGTTCTCGGTGAATAATAATAATATCGTGTACTAATAAATGTTTGTTCTGTATTAAAAAAATGGTTCAACATGTTATAGAAAAATACATCATGTAGTAAAAAATGTTCATTTTTTATTAAAATTAGTTCACCATGTTGGGAAAGACCCATCATCTAATAAAAAATCCATCACCTACTAAAGAATTGTTCATTATATATTTAATAAATATTTTTTTGTATATAAAAAATGTCCATAGTATCATCTCTTTTAAAAATGTTTACATAACCAAATAAGTGCTCGTGCATTTAAAGATGTTCATGTCAATTTTAAAATGTGATCACATACTTTAAAAAAATGATGTTTTGTGAAAACTTCACATTCATTTAAGAAAATGGTTGGTGTATTATTCAAATAGATAATCATCATAAATAAACAAAAAAATAAGAAGAAACGAAAATGTAAAAATGGGTTTCTTTTTTTAAAAAATCCTTTCACATGTGTGGAGAAGGGTTTTATTAGGAGGCGCAGGCACAATGTCAGTAATAACATTCCATGTCTGAAGCAGGCGCAGTGCGTGGGCACGTACATGGAACCAGCGAAGCAGAACAAAACGAACACAGTCATTTTTACCAGTACAAAACGAACACAGTTGAAACGAGCAAACACGAAGGAAAAAAATGATTTCCGAGATTGCTGCTTCGATCGTGGGCCATTATGTTCTGCCCAGTAAATTGGGCTGGGCCGCTCGACAGATGAGTTGGGATTTCCTTGACAGTTGCCTGCCTGCCAGAGGGTTCTCTCAGATGGATTTCCGATCGAGGCGTCGCCTCATGCGCTCGCCGCCGCCGCGGCGTGGTCTAGGCGGAGATGACCACTTCAGCGCGCCCCCGATGACATGCTCCTCCAGATCCTCGTGCGTCTGCAATGTGCCCGGGACGCCGCGCGCACAGGCGTCCTCTCGCGCCGGTGGCGCGGCCTCTGGGCGGGCTTCCCCGGTCTCACCTTCCGTGACGTCCCGGCCGACCAGGTCAAAGCGGCGCTCGCCTGTGTCCCTCGCCGTACTGCCGTGTCCCTTCTTAACGTCTGTCTCACGAGGAGTGTGTTGGAGACGTCATGCAAGCTCGACGACGCCCGCGCCAAGTCGCTGCTGCGCACCGCCGAGCGGCTCTCACCGGAGGAGCTGATCTTCATCCTTCCACGGGAAACCGTGTTTAAGTCAGCCCTCCCGTTGGCATCGTCATGCCTTGCTTCCGCCGCGCCACCTCCATCAAGCTGGACACGGGTTTCCTCCGTATCAAGCTGCCGCAGACGGGCTGCGAGCTCCCTGTACTCGAGAGGTTGTCTCTCTCCGGAAACATCGGTGACATCGGCGCCTTTCTCAACCGCTGCCCACGGTTGTGCGTGCTCGGGGTCATCTTCCGTGAGGTCGAGCCCGACTCGCTTGAAGTTGCGCTCACCACGCTCGAGGCGGCCGTGGTGCTCGGCCTCACGGTGTGCCTTCTTGGCATCGAATACAACAGAATTAATATGAGGCGCAATGTCGACACCCTTCCCTTTGCCTCCCTTCTGCGCGCAGCGGTGAGGCTCTCTCCACAGGAGGTCGTTTTCACCCATGACTCTTTCAAATGCATTAATATCGACCTGCCCTGGTTCCACTGTGCCACGTCGATCGAGATGAAGTTGTATGCCTTTCGTTTCACGCAGCTACCAGCCAAAAAGTTCTCGGCTCTGGAGAGGTTGTGCCTCACGGGCTGCACCATCTTAAACCTTGTCACAATGGTTACCCTCTGCCCGCGCCTACGCGTGCTCAAGGTAAAGGCAGATAGATTCGCACGTGATGTTATAATCAACTCAGAGTCACTGCATGAGCTTTTTCTTAGTGTGTATGGAAACACCAAATGTCAGAGCATCCAAATCATGATTCCGCTACTTAAACAAGTGAAGCTTGATGTTCTTTCCAGCTCAGACCTTAGCATGTCAATCTCGGCCCCAAATGTTGAGAATCTCTCGTGGTTGCTTACATATAATACTGATTTGGCACTTATGTTTGGTTTTTGGTCGCTTCAGAGCCTGAGCTTAAACATAGAGAGCTATAAATACAACGGTGGGATGAGCAACAAGGAAGAAGAAGATGCATGTTTGCACCCCCCCACGCTGCCATGTTCTTTCTTTGCGTATATCTACCAATGTATGTCTCTTGTTTGCCAACTTTTTAAATCTATTAGATTTACTAGCTAAACTAATTCTAAGCAGGGTAGTTCAAGCTAAATAATTATGTTGTTTTGTAGAATCGTTTGGGTGCAGCGCTGGACTTTGAGTGGGAGATGGAGGAACTTACAACTACCAACTTTACAGTGTTGGAGCTCCATCTCACAGCCTGTTTGATAAACACTTGGGCAGGGGAATGGGAGTTTGCCCAAGGGTGTTTATGGAGGGATTAGTCAAGGGAAGTAGATTTTTATTCACATTCCCTTGTTTGGTATATGGTGGGAATTAGCGTGGGATAAAATTCTGCTCACAAATTAGCAGGGTACCCCGTCGGAAGAAATAGATGGAAATTGGCTTTCTCAACTCCCATTCCCCTTCCCACTTAAACACCCATTCCCTCTAATCAAACAGTCGACTATTAATCTCCTTGCCCCTCAACTCCCATTCCCCATCTCTAATACCCCCGAACCAAACACGCTGTCAATGTAACGGGGCATGTTTTAGGACCACTTGTGCTGCGTCTCCTTGTGATGCATCGCATTAGGACTGCTATACAAAGGCTTAAGGTTTTTTATGGGATTGGTCCAAGGTGATTCTCCATGGTGCTTATATAATTCTCATAAGTAGCTTGTTCAAAATACATTGTAATGTTTTTAATGTTACAATCAAAATGTCTTGAAAACTGTCATTGTGATGAGCCCAAGAACTGGAGGAGCCAAAATATTTCCTTGACTCATCTTGAAGAAGTGGAAATCACCAACTTCAAAGGAGTAGACCATGAGATTGATTTCATGAAAATGACATTGAGATGGACGCCACGCCTTAACACAATGACCATCAATCTAGCTCATGAGGCAGACATTGGATGTTGCGCCATGAATATCTACAATATTTCTTTGGCGTATCCTTCTATTAATTGCTTTGTTTATCGCTGTTCTGGTGGACTGGTCCAACGAACATGCATATAATTACTGATCGCCTAGGTGCAGAGATCGTGACCGAGTGGTTATGGTCATGATTAGAATCATATGGGATTTGTTTGCTTTCAAAAAATGAAACGTACCTAAGTGCAACGATAATCTTTTCCGTTATGGGTTCCAAATTGTATACCACAGTCTCATCTCATGTTTAATGTTTCAAACATGTAATATTCCATTATGTTTTCTGTATGAGAGATTCTACTATTTGTTACTATTTGTTATTATTACCTCTATACTCAGACTTGTCTCATGCTTACTGCTTTGAACATCTTTCATTTGAAACTTATATAGTTTTTTTGTGGCTTTCATATTTTGTAAGTCTGCAGAGTGGTTTTGATCTACTGTCGAAGTGTTGACATACCAACTATCACTTTCACTCTTGATTTGTTTGCTGAAGAGAAAAAGACCCCTATGATCTTCATGTTTCTTTTACCATTAAGGAATTTGTTTGAAGGTAGCCATGCATGCAAGTCTGTGAGGAGTATACACGGCAAGTTCCTCAGCATGCCACCGCCAAGGAAATGCGCAACCGCGGACCATTTTCTCAGGATACGGTTTTAAACTTGGCTAGTTGAGCATGCATAGTAGTATTTACACATGCACACTCATATTAAATGTTGAAAGTGCTAGCATACACAAAACTCTACTACAATTGATGCATAGAAAATGGAATTAATGGTTATTCGTAAGAGGTGAAAATACCTCAGCTCGCATGATGAATTGGTCGTATCCACCGATCTCTCCAGCCACTATAGACTAATTCCATTTGAGGCTTAAGATGCACCATCAGCACCGAGTCCTCACGGCGGCAGAGCGACATCTGAGGAAATCCTTGAAGCTGAAGGTGCTTGGCCTTGCTGCAATTGAGCGGGCGAGAAAGAAGCAGGCCTCCAGAGTGAATTGGCTACGTGTGGGGGATGCGAGCACGCGTTTTTTCCATGCAAAGATGCAATCTCGCCGCAGAAAAAATTTCATTCACGCGATCTGCACCAATGGCAAGGTTGTTGTGGATCACGTTGAGAAGGAGCAAATCATCCTAAATTGGGTCAGTCTGAACATTCCGGTTGTTGCTCCGTCAGAGCTGGATGGGCCGTTCACCATGGCCGAGATCCGGGCGGCAATCCTGGCGTCCCCCGCAGAAAAGGCCCCAGGCCTGGACGGTTTCACTGGGCAGTTTTCAACAAGTTCTATCAGATGGCCGGGAATAATTTTGCCGAGCTAAACTCAGCGCTCATTGCCCTGCTGCCGAAGAAGGATGGCGCGTCTGAGATCAGTCACTACAGGCCCATCAGCTTAATTCACTCCAGGGTGATCCGTTGTCCCCACTGCTGTTCATCCTGGCTATCGATCCGTTGTTCCGTCTGCTGGACACGGCCACAGCAAGGGGGTTGATTGCTCCACTTCCAGGGCGTGGGTCAAGCATGCGGGTAAGTCTGTACGCGGATGATGCGATTATTTTCGCCAATCCAATTAAGACAGAGGTCACCACCCTGCTGAGACTGCTACATTCCTTCGGAGAAGCTACGGGGTTGAAGCTGAATCAGGCTAAATCTTCAGTGATCCCGATGAACTGCGATGCTCTGCCGCTGTCTGCGGTCTTGCAAGGGTTTGGGGGATCGATCGCTAGTTTCCCCACAACTTACATGGGCCTGCCGCTGTCCCCCAAGAGGCTACGTTTAGTGCATTTTCAATTCCTCATCGACAGAATCAAGAAGCGTCTCGCGGGCTGGAAGGGCAAGCTTATGTTGCTGGCGGGTCGACGCGTCCTGGAGCGGGCTGTACTCTCTGCGCTGCCAACCTTCGCCATGTCCGTGCTCAAGGTGCCAAAAAAGATCCTCAAGGAGATTGACAAGGCACGGCGTCGGTTTTTATGGGCCCAAGATGAGGTGCTGACGGGAGGGAAGTGCAAAGTGGCGTGGAAACAGGTGTGCACTCCAACAGAGAAGGGCGGGCTGGGGATCCTTGACTTGTCTCGGTTCGGCTCAGCCCTGCGGCTGCGCTGGTTATGGGCGTCCTGGCAGCACCCGATGAGGCCCTGGGCACCTTTCCCCTTGCCATGCGATGACGGAGACCGGAAGCTGTTCGCGGGAGCGGCCAAGATCACCATCGGCGACGGCCAAAGGGAAGGTTTCTGGACATGCCCCTGGCTCGACAGCGCACCTCTGAATATCACCTTCCCAAGCTTGTTCAAGCACTCGCGGCACAAGAGCCGATCGGTTGCCGCTGCTCTCGTCAACGATCAATGGATAAATGATCTCAACCACGGCGACACGGCCTCCATTGTCGTCGATTTCCTCAGACTCTGGCGACGGCCCCAACAGGCTCACATCACCCTCGACAACCAGGTCGCTGACAAGATCATCTGGACTGCAGGAGGAGGGAGCTCGTACTCGACCGGGGCGGCGTACAAGATGTTCTTCAAGGACACGCTGAGCACGGGCCATGGCACCGTCATCTGGAAAGGCTGGGCGCCGGGCACCATCAAGATGTTTGCATGGCTGCTTTACAACAACAGAGTCTGGTGCAATGACAGGCTACAGAGGAGGGGGTGGCCGAACGGATATTTCTGCGGCCTGTGCCTGAGAAGTCTCGAGTCTTCACTACATCTCATTTGGGACTGCCCATTCTCCAGGATGATTTGGAGCACTATTGCCACATGGATCGGCTGCGAGGCGCTAGGCTTAAGCAGGCGGCCTGCCCACAGCTCTCTACAGCATAGTTTGACGATGATCAGGCGCACGCCGGCCGACCAGAGGAGAGGAGCCAAAACAATGGTGATGCTAGTCGCTTGGCAAATCTGGAAGGAGCGGAACGCATTCGTTTTCAGGGGGAAAACGCCGCAGACTGACGATGTTCTACAAGCTATAAAACTTGACCTTGCATCTTGGAGGTCTGCTGGAGCCGCATGTTTAGAGCCCCGTTGGGGGACGCATCAGCGAGGTAGTTAGCTCACGATGGGCGTCTTTGGACGCCGCCATAGCTTTTCTTTTTCCCTGCTCTTGAGAGCTTTTCTGTTTTCCATGATCACTTGATCCCCGCATGTTTCCCGTATGCTTCCTCCTAAATCAATGAAGCCGGCCAAAACCGGGTCTTTCAAAAAAAAAACTCATTAGTTGGAACTATCGGGGCATCCTGGAAAACCCGACAGTACGATCACATTTGGACATCCAGAGGCGTAATGAACCAGATGCGTTTTTTCTTTCGGAGACACATTTGGATGAAGAGAAGGCAGAAATTTTGATGAAAAAGCTACGAACGGATAAGATGATTGTAGTGCCGAGTCAAGATGGAAGAAAAGGGGGATTGTTGCTAGTTTGGAAGGAGGTGAGGATCAACTTCCGAGCTGCTACCCTTGATTTCATTGATGTTACTGTGGTTGAAGAGAACGGGGAGGAATGGAGACTAACCGGATTTTATGGAGAGCCTAATTGGGACCTTAAGGCACGCACTTATCGTCTCCTTAGGGACCTACATGAGCAGTCTGGACAGCGTTGGGCTGTTATTGGTGACTTTAATGAGATTCTTATCTCGTCTGAAAAGGATGGGGGTGCCCCAAGGCAACAGTCACGCATGCAAGCTTTTCAGGACGCATTGTCAGATTGCTCTCTTGAGAATATGGGATATGTTGGTGACAAATATACCTGGTTCCGTGGTGGCCTTAGAGAGAGATTGGACAGAGCTGTAACATGTGCGAGGTGGATGCTTATTCATCCATTCGCTTGTCTGAGTAATTAACCTTGAGATGGGCAAGTCTGATCATAGACCAATCTGCCTAGATACTAATTATCTAGTAGGAGTTGCAGAGAATAAACCTACTTATGGGAGAAAATTCAAAGCTCGTTGGTTTTCTGAGGAGATAGTAAAAAATGCATGGCAAAAAGCTTCGATGCTCGGTCTACCTACCCAGACGAGCGTGAAGTTGGCTGCAGTACATCAAGAGCTGCATACTTGGGACAGACGTGTTTTGTAAGAACCCAGGGCCCGGCTTCGCAAGGCACAGCGTGAGCTAGATGATCTAATGCGAAGCCCGCCGACTGCTGAAGTGCGGATGAAGCAGAAAGAGCTTGCATTATTCGTTGAAAACCTACTTGAACAAGATGAAATTTATTGGGCCCAAAGAGGTAAAGTAAGCTGGCTGAGACGTGGCGACCGCAATGCAACATATTTCCATCAGTTTGCATCTACTAGGAGAAGGCGGAATCTAATAAAGAAGCTAAAGAATAATTCGAATGGATGGGTAGAAGGCAATGAAGATTTAAAACCATTGATTGGTGGCTATTTTAGTAAGCTATTTTCTTCCGAGGTAGAGGAGATTGATCCCTCCTTGCTTAATTCTGTGAAGACCCTTGTTACCAACGACATGAATAATATGCTTAGTGCGGAGTACACCAAATAGGCGATATGAAGGCACCCGGCCCGGACGGCCTCAATACTGTTTTTTCAAGCGATTCTGGCATATATTAGGGGGAGAGCTAACTGATGAGGTTCTTGATGCAATTAACAATCGAAAAATCCCCTCGGGTTGGAATTCAACAAATATTGTGCTTCTCCCAAAGGTTGAGCGCCGAGAGGTAATCACTCAATACTGGCACATCAGTCTTTGTAATGTTGTTTACAGGATTATATCAAAGATTCTTGCTAATAGATTGAAAAGAATACTCCCAGAAGTCATTTCCCCAACACAGAGCGCGTTTGTGTCTGGGAGGTTGATCACAGTAATGTGTTGGTGGCGTATGAGTGCTTTCATGCAATAAAGAAAAGGACCAATGGGTCTACTGGACTTTGTGTTGTTAAACTTGATATGAATAAGGCCTATGATCGTGTTGAGTGGCGTTTCATGGAGAAAATGGTGCTTAAGATGGGATTTCATGTGCAGTGGGTACAATTGATTATGGACTGTGCGTCTTCTGTCACCTACAGACTGCGCTTTAATAATATAGAGACAGATGAATTTATACTCACCAGGGGCCTGAGACAGGGAGACCCCTTGTCTCCCTATTTATTTTTGTTATGCTCGGAAGGCCTATCTAGCATGTTAGCCTATGAGGACGAAACTGGAGGGCTGGAGGGGATTAAGGTGTGCCGCAGCGCACCTTCTATTTCACACCTATTATTTGCTGATGACTCATTGGTACTGATGAAAGCAGATGCCCATAATGCAAGCACTCTTAAGAAGGTGTTGGATGTTTATTGTGGTAGTTCTGGATAGTTAGTAAGTACTGCAAAATCTAGTATATATTTCAACGCGAATACTAATGTCGGTGTGAGAGAACATATTTGCAGGGAGCTGAATATTATGACTGAGGCTCTATCAGATACTTATCTGGGCCTCCCTACAATGGTGGGTGTGGACAGAAGTGATAGCTTCCAGCATTTGATTGATAGAGTTTGCCAGAGGCTGAAAGTATGGAAAGAAAAAAAAACCTATCCATGCAAGGTAAAGAGATCCTAGTGAAATCAGTAGCACAAGCAATTCCGTCATATGCTATGTCTGTTCTTAAATTGCCAGAGGAAGTTTGCAAGGCTATCACAGATGAAATTTCTAGTTTTTGGTGGGGAGACAATGAGGAGAAAAGAAAAAATCATTGGTTTGCATGGTGGAAGTTGTGCATTCCAAAGAAAAAAGAGGGATTGGGCTTTAGGGATCTTCACAGCTTTAATCTTGCTATGTTAGCAAAGCAATGTTGGCGACTAATCCAGAACCCTGATTCTTTGTGCGCACAAGTTCTAAGTGCAAAATATTATCCTCATGGTGATGTTCTAAAAGCAGGTCCTAAGAATGGCTCGTCCTATACGTGGCAAAGTATTGTTGCAGGCATACAAACCTTTCAGAGGGGGTGTATTTGGCGTATTGGAATGGGTTCCAAAGTGAACGTTTGGCAAGATCCATGGATTCCTTCAAGTCCATCAAGACGAGTTATCTCTCCGAGAGGAGGAACCATGTTGTCAAAAGTTGAAGACTTAATTGATCCGCATACTGGGCAGTGGGATGAGAATCTTATACGTGATGTGTTCTCTCCTGTGGATGTTAAAAGAATTCTTAGAATACCACTAATGTTCAGATGGGCGAGGATTTCATCGGTTGGAACTATACTCGGTCAGGTACTTTCTCTATGAGATAGGCATATCACAGAGAGTTTGAGCATCAATTCAGCTCTAAATGGACAAGAGCAGATGGGCAAGGCAGTGTTCATATCAATCATGTTTGGAAGGATGTGTGGTGGCTACGGATTCCAGGGAAAGTGAAGCACTTTGTATATATGGAAGGTATTACATGGCGTTCTTCCCTGTTTTTGTGTGCTTGCTGGACGTCATATCCCCTGTTCACCTCAATGGCCAGTGTGTTTAGTGGGGGTTGAGGATATACAACACTGTTTGTTTCATTGTCATGGAGCTAAATAAATTTGGATGCAGCTTGGCCTAAAGGAAGCAGTACAGAGGGCGGTAGATGAGGATAGATCCGGATCAATTACCATGGAAATACTAATGAAATTACCAGATGGATCAGCTGAAATCCCAAATGCCGAGTTGGTAGCCGTCGCTGCATGGTACATCTGGTGGCAACATCGTCAATGTGTCAATGGTATTGAGATTCAAACACCAGAAAGGACAGCTTTGTCGATTAGGGTCCTAGCGACTAATTATATCAGGTCGGTATCACCTAAAATGCCAAGCAGAAAGGATGGTTGCATGTGGAAGAAGCCAAGTCACGGTGTGGTGGAAAAAAAAATGTGGACGCATGGTTTCATGGAGATACTTTGTCAGGTGCTTCTGGAGCCATATCTCGTGATGACAAAGCTGATTTTATTGCTGCTGCAAATTGGTTTATCCCACATATACAAGACGTTGATGCTACTGAACTTACTGCTATCAGGAACGGTTTTTCTAGCGGCTAGCGTCGGGTGCAATTTAGTCGAAGTTGAATCAAATTGCTTATTTGCTGTGGACACCTTGAACTCCATGGATTATTTGGGTCCTCATGTGGCAATAGTGGCTGATTGTAATCAGCTAGCGATGGAGTTCGGAGGCATTTCTTTCAAGCATTGCTACCGTGAGGCAAATCAAGTGGCGGATGAGTTAGCAAAGAATTCTTTTGTTAGTAGATCCTCTAGTTCTTGGGAATCTGTGATTCCAGATTTTATTTCTCATTCTCTTGTAAACAACATATCTATTATTTGAGAAATAAAGTGTTTTACCCGTCAAAAAAAAAAACTTTTCCTAGCCCTCTGATGCATGGCATCTCAATACACAAAATTGGCAACAAATCGGTTGGTTCCCAACTTTTCACCAACGTCACAAAAGTTGCCAATCTTTGATAATTTGTATACTTGCCAAATATTGTCACTTTTGGCTACCAACCAAACTATGTCTAAAATAAGTGATCTTAATGGGCCGCCTGCGCCCCCCGTCTCTTTTTACTAAAAGCTACTCCCTCCGTCCTAAAATTCTTGTCTTAGATTTGTCTAAATACAGATGTATCAAGTCATATTTTAATATTAATTTTAATACTATTAGATACATATGTATCTAGACAAATGTAAGTCAAGAATTTTGGGACAGAGGTTCGACTTACCTCGAAACAAAAAAGAAAACTAAACCTATTCAACTCCGTGAAATCCAGACAAACCTAGAGCGGCGATGCGGTCTCTCTCCACCTCCATCGAGCGATGAGGATGCAAGCTGCGGCGAAGCGGGGACACCCTCTCTCCTCCTCCTCCGGCGACAAAGCGGCGACCCTTACCGGCTTCACGTGAGCCACTTGTCCGCCGTCTAATCTCACCTGCTGGGCAGGGGATACTTCTGGCAGCTAATTAGGATGCGAAATGAAACCCTAGTACCTGCTAGCATCGGGCGGCTGCTTCTCCCCATGCATGTTCCTGGCCACCGCACACACATCGGTAGTTCATAATCAAAAGTTTATTCCCACGGAAGCACAAGGTGGAAGATGTCCTGTAAAACGGGCAATATCTTTTGGTATGATGGTTGGGCCGCAAATCCAGTGGCCAATGCCGAGGGTATTCTTTCCAGCGCCTAGGCGATGTATAACAACCCCTCTAGCAAGGGCCATAGTCCTTGGGCAGGCAATACGACATCTGAATTATATACTTTTGTTTTACTTTCTTGGTACCACTACAAAAAAGTTTTCCATTTTTTTTAGAGTAATGTTTCCCTTTCTTGGTAATTATCTTTAGGATTGCTTTACTTTTGCCTGCAGCGCCCACCAAAAATGAGGATTATGGACTGATGCTGCTCCTGTTTGAGACGCCCTCGGGCTTTGCGATTTTCAATTTCTGTGGGTTACTCATTAACGGACCAAATTCTATGGAGGTACTAGTATACGTGTTCTTCCTTCCTTGGTTAATGATATCGATCTGCTTACTTCGCTTTCACTTGCTGTGAATGTGATTTACCTAATTTTATGTTTCATCCTTGTTTCCTCCAGGACATATGGGTTGGCTTCGCTGACATTTGGTCGGCCAATCGTGTTAGTGCCCCCACTTTCCTTCAGCTCCCAGCTTCGGATTGTTATTTCCTCATGTCCTAGTAGTTATCTTGCACCATTATTTAGTTAACTCGTTACCTTCGTTAAGGATTTTAATCAGCCCCCTCTCCTTTTGAGAGATATGACATTTTTTCGATAAAGGACTTTTCATTGAATAGATATATCGAGGTGATACAATCATATTGAAAGAAAGCCCGGCCTCTGCATAGCTAGATGCACACAGCCAAAAAGTCCAGAGGACCCTAAAACTAAAATAATTCGATACAATGCCAAGCAATAAAACTTGTCCATCCTAAGAAACGGTAGATCCTATCCGTAAATCACATCGCCATCCATGTGGGCAGAAAGCCTCCCTGGCCGTACGCTCCAGCCGTGTAGACGCCATCATAAAAAGGTCCCTGTCCTCCGGCTTCTGCAGGATAGACCACGTACGGAGCCATCGTGTACAAACATGGATAACCTGCATAGGAGATGCGACACATTTATTGTTAAAAACCACATCATTCCTGGTAAGCCACATTGCCCAGCATAAGGTCGCCGCTCCCGCAAGAATATGTGCAGAAAATTGTTTATCAATACCTCGCAACCAGTTGCCGAACATATTTCGTGCACTACGTGGTGGGTATAAATTGGAAGCTACTTGGACCATGGCCCAAACTGCCCGAGCGAACTTGCACTCAAAAAATAAGTGTTTGATAGTCTCGTCATGTTGGCAAAAGACACATGTCTTGGACCCGTGCTAGTTTCGTCGTGTGAGGTTATCTCTAGTTAGAATGACTCCTTTGTTTAGAAACCAAAGGAATATCTTCACTCTTAGAGGGATTTTTAGCTTCCACAATTTTCTATTATCAACTGGAACATCACAATGGACCATTGCATCATACATGGATTTGACCGAAAATTTGCCATTCTGATGCAAATTCCATCGAAAAGTGTCCGGCTCATCTGACAATTGAATGTCCTCCAGACGAGTGAGTAATTCATTCCATGATGTCAGGCGAGTGCCCAAAAGATCCCTACGAAAAGAAATATCGGGGTTTTCTTGTCCTAAGACTTGTTTGATCGTGACGAATTTATGTCTAACAATCCGGTACAAGCTCGGATATTGCACCATTAGTGAGTTGTTCCCTAGCCAGGTATCTTCCCAGAAATGAACCTGAGAACCGTCCCTAACCGAGAAGGTCCCAAATTGAAAGAAGAATTCCTTGGCCTTCATGACACCACTCCAAAAATGTGAATCCCCATGTTTCCAATGTAGTTGAGAAATGGCATTGGATCCCACATACTTATTGCGAATGATTTCCTGCCATACTCCATTCTCAGTGAGTAGTTTATAAACCCACTTGCTGAGAAGAGAGATATTTTTAATCTCAAGGTCTTGGATTCCCAGGCCCCCTGACTTTTAGGTCTGCATAATACGCTCCACCTAGCAAGTTGATATTTCTTTGTTTCGTTATCACACTGCCAAAAAAATCTGGATCTAAAGTAATCTAGCCGCTGTAGAACCCCTTTCGGCAGGTGGAAGAATGACAACATATATAAAACCATGTTGCTTAGGACGGAATTGATCAAGATCAGTCGACCCCCATAAGACAAGAGTTTGGCCTTCCAACTGGCTAATCGTTTCTCAAGTCTCTCTTCCACATGCCTCCACTCAGCGATAGTTAACCGCCGATAGTGTATGGGAATACCCAGATACCGAATCGGAAACTGCCCAAGCTGGCATCCAAAAATCTCGGCATATTCGGGTGCTGATTCTGTAGCATTGCCAAAGCAAAAAAGTTCGCTTTTATGAAAATTAATTTTGAGGCCTGAAAGTTCCTCAAAAGCACATAAGAGCAGCTTGAGATTTCGTGCCTTATCTAAATCATGATCCAAGAATAGTATCGTGTCATCCGCATATTGTAGAATGGATAGACCATCTTCTACCAAGTGTGGAATGACTCCACTAATTTGACCATCCAGCTTAGCCCGCTCAACAAGGGTAGCTAGCATGTCAGCGACTATGTTAAACAGAATGGGAGATGCGGGGTCAGCTTGACAAAGCCCCTTACGTGTCTGAAAGTAGTTGCCAACGTCGTCGTTAACTTTTATGGCCACACTACCTCCAGAGACAAAGCTCTCTACCCGGCGACACCATTTTTGTGAAAACCCCTTCATGCGCAAGGTTTGCAACAGGAAGGGCCACTTAACTTTGTCGTAGGCTTTCTCAAAATCAATTTTAAGAATAACACTGTTCAACTTTTTCCGGAGTTCATGTACAGTTTCGTGCAGGACGACCACTCCATCTAATATGTTTCGTCCTTGCATAAATGCTGTTTGAGTGGGTTTTACGACATGATCAGCTACACTACAAGAAATATGTCAACTTGTGACCATCACTATTGGTCACTAAATGGTCACAAATTTCCATTTGCGACCTTTTTGTGACCAAAAATAGAAGGTCAAAAGTTGGCGGTCGTAAACTGACTATAGCGACCTTTCTTCTGGAATGGTCGAAGACGTTTACGACCAAAATAAGCCTACTATGGCGTTTTGGTCACTAGCAACCTCCCCAGGCCACGTAGGCATCCAGCATGGCAATCTGACGTGGCACAAGATTCAGCCCGGTCCAATTCGG
>NW_025227336.1:0-2470 GCF_018294505.1 Triticum aestivum | reverse complement strand
TCTCTCTCTCTCTCTCTCTCTCTCTCTCTCTCTCTCTCTCTCTCTCTCTCTTCTGTTTATCAGAAGGAACGAAAGTGTTGATATAATCGCACCATAACTAGGTACCTTTTTTCAGGAGAATATTTTATGATCAATTTTATCCTTGTAACTTTACTAATTTCATTTCTATTTTCCCTACTTTTCATGTGATGGACATGTTAATTGCATTTGCATGATCTGCATTGCAAGCTTTAAATAAACCTACACAAGTGTGTGGAGTTCATGTCACAATTCTATCAGATTTTTCATGCTGATACGTGAGATATTACAGGCTTCATCCATTCCTTCAAATAGAATAAACTGTGCAATTGTTTACATTGCCATTATCAACATTTTTGTCTAAAATTTTGCGGGATATACTTTTAATATGCCTGGCATTGGTAATTTATCTTGCGTCACACTTGAAAGATTTCAGCTCTTAGTTGCATGGCCGCACAGGGACATGAGATAAATGGGCCTCAACCATCAAAGATAATATTCTAATATTTGCTTCGCTTCACCTTTCCCACTGCAACCTATATAGAAAATTTTACTACTGTAGCTTTGAGAAAATTATTTTGTATGTTGAAAAGCACTTTTCTCCCTTACCGAGTGCATTATTTATTTGTAAATTTTGGTGTCATTTTTTTAACTATGCAGTCTACGAGACGAGTGTGTCGTCTTGGAATGTAATATGATCCCTCCCATTTGTATTGACTTCAGCCTTAATGAATACACACCATCTTGGATGTATTTACATCAAAAGATTTTTCTAAATAACTTATAATATAGGAATACATTGCGAACTGAATAGTGACATGAGAATAAGTTTGGGTTGACAATATCAGTGTTTCAGCAAGACATGGATCGAACTGGTACTCGGTCCAATAGGGATGTAGAATTGAAAGTAGTGGTGATAGAGAAACAGTAAGTCTTTTAGAGCTTCTTATAAATCAGGTGGAAGCGGAAAATTGCATGACAATAAGATCTCACAAGAAGTAGCAATTTTTCTCGGTGGATGATATATTTTGCTACTAAACTTTCAATGTTTTCATGTAAGGATATATACATGACACACTATTCACATGTGATATGTTCTATGTAAGTTAATTCGAAGCTCTATTCATGGAGACATGTATCTTCTATATGTTCTTTATGCTTCTCCTACATATTGTCTTTGATATTTAATGTGGCAGGCTTTGATTCATTGCTATTAGTTAGAAGGTGCGCGAGATTATTTTGCTATTCTTATATTGAAGTAATACATGTTCCGGTAATACTGGGGACCAACATATGTTTTTCGAAGGAGAAGCTCTGTTATTCCTTGCATCTCTAAATCACACTTGCAGTGGGATCCCTATGGTTTGAGAAGATGTTTTATCGACGCCAAAATAAAATTCAAAAGATTGGGATTTTCTGGAGAACTGCAAGCACTACACTTAAATCTTAGCGTTCGACTTTTACATATTGTGAAGGAGAATTCACTTTCTGGCAATTTTTAATCTTATATTGGTGTCGTGTGACCATGTTGTTATAAAAGTATAGAAGCATATTTTCCTTTTGTGGGCAGAGGTCATACAGAGCTAAAGATTTATTATCTGCTCAATTAGGTTCACATATGTTTAATCCTTTCTTTTGCCGGGAACACATATGTTTATTCACGTGATGTACATTTTGGATCTTTTCCACCATGTATTATCTCTATTAGTGACCATGCATGTTCGCCAAAAGACTATATGGACACCTCTTGTAATGTTAGAAGTGCCGATCAAGCTCAGGATAATGTGTTTTTATGCCAAGCAAGAGGTTGAATAAGTCATGCTTTTAGCACAGTTGTCAAGACATGCACTGAGTTGCATCATCTATTCTAAGTTATATTTAACCTCGGCATGTTGGATATTTGAAACTGTTTGAATCATTTTGATTATTATCCGCACGAGCAATCAAAGTCGGGGGAGAATGTTTGGACACTTGGAGAATTATTGTAGTATTTGTGATAACCATATATGTATACGAATTATGTTCTCCTATGTATCTTGATATTGTTTAATGAAATGTGCCGGTGAATGATGTTGTATAACAGTTTTGACATTAAATGTAGTTGCATTTAGCCCAAAGTACAAATGCGCTTCATAAATGTAAATCAACTATTCGTTGGGTATTGTTTTTGTAACTACAGAAATGATATTTTATATTCACAGTTCCGTCTGATTTTTTTTTCAGAAATCAAATAATATGCTCATTATAAACTTTCTGAAGTTCTAGCCCGCGCATCGAGCGGGCCACTTTGCTAGTTTCCAGTAACAGCCAATGAATCCAAACTACCGTAGGCGATCAGAAAATGAAGATGAATTCGTTTTTCTCATACACCCTACATTAGATGGCAGTAGCTCGTCCACAAAAATGCCAATACATACATCCATCCTCACGAGAGAGAGAGAGAGAGAGAGAG
>NW_025227335.1:0-3520 GCF_018294505.1 Triticum aestivum | reverse complement strand
GGAAGAAGGGCATGGAACTGAAAACTGCTGATGACGAATGATGCCGGTGGCATGACCCAAACTGCTGCTTCTCGATCTGGAGGCTGGATGTGACGCTCCGGGAGCAGCATCGTTGAGTCATCTGGGGACGGGACTCTAGGGAACGTACAGATCGAGACTCGAGGGCAGCAACCTAGGGATAAGCCGCTGCGTTGGATGGAAATCAAGTACGAAGCAAAGATATGAGAAGGCTGCACACAGAGATTGGTTGTGAACGTGGTTGACATGGAGTCATTTTTGTGTGCGCAAAGTTCTCTTGTAGGACAAGCTCCGCGGTACCTTCTATCTACACACCTTTGGTTTGCTTGGGATTCGTGCAGTGAGGAGCAGCACGAGTCATGCATCAGTTCGATGCAGTGTAATCAACAGGAGCTGTCTTGTCTAGGTGAAAAAGGAATCAAAGTGGGGTATAGGTCTCCATGCAGTCATGTGAGGTACATTATTTTCTAACTCCCACAAGCTTTGTCTCTCCTCAAACTCTCTCACATGCATGCACAGGGCACTTGTTTATGTTGACATTGCAAATACTCTCTCTCACACCGCTGCGGTGTGCAAAGTTCCCTGGGATTTAGTAAGAGATAACGACATCTGCACTAGTAATTATTAAAAAATTATCAGCCCTTGGAATGTTTCTAAATTTTTTGTTATGATCTCATGTGTATAGATACTGTGTATAGAAGATAATATCTGTTATGGATCACAAGTAGTTTTTGAAAGCTCACCATGTTCGTTCAGTCATTTCCGAAAAATGATGTGCATACAGTCTATCACCTTCTTCCAATGTATTATCCATGGCTAGCACTGTAGACAGTACAGGACACATGCAATTCAATCACTAAAAAAACAAAGTAGGGCCTCATGCTAGCAATGGATTTGACGGCCTCTAGTGGACAAAAGCATGCATCCGACCCGTCTGAGAAGTCACTGTCATGAACAGTATCCTATAGGGCCTATAGAGATTCGAATTTTGTAGGTGTCCCACCGGTGTATTAGGCACTGATCACACTGCCACATCTGTCAATTTTAAAAACACAGCTCGTATCTCTATGCGTGGGAGAATAGGGCGAACGGTAAAAATAAGGGATGCCGTGTAGCTCGAGCTACAAAAAACCGCTCTCGTGAGGAAAGCGTGGGAGACATCGAGTCGAATTCATGAAGAAAACTACATCTATATTGCGGCTGTGTTTCCTCTTAAAATATATAAAATGACTCACGGTTACTGTTTCTTAAGAGACATGGAGTCCTTTTTTGTGGAAAGCGAGGGAGACATGGTCTCCATTTTTTGTGTGGAAAACGTGGGAGACATTGAGTTGTATTGATGAAGAAAACTACATCTATCTGGCGGCTGTGCTTCTTCTTAAAATAGATCTAACGACTCGTGGTAATTATTTCTTAGGATTAACGTGGTGGCTCTGTTGGTGCTTCCGATTAGTAAATATAAATACTAGTCGTCAACCCGTGCATTCGCACGGGCTAGATTTAAAAAATGAATAACTTTTAATGATGTTTATTAAATGGAGAATAAAAAGGTATCAAAGACTATGTAAGAACTATCCACATGTACATGATCAAGTTACACAAACGATGCTACATAATGGGCAGCTCGATCTACCAATTGGTATACGGTCACAATCCATGGAAATAACGCAAAAATATTTTTCATAAGGATAAAAATACATACGAACATTGACATATATCTTGACACGTCCATTAGGTGGAACCCACTTGGAGACAAAAGTTCATATATTTTCCCTAGTTTTATCTCAACGTATCACTTGTTTTAACAGTTGGTCACTTCTCGAAGTCCACATGCAGGACCGTGCGCTCTTATATATTATAAAGGAAACTCCGTAGAACTTTGGACGGTCTGGGCTAACAAATAAGGACCATGTGCCAAGGTAGAACATGCATGTGTGCCTAGGTACGACAGTTATTTAGAGAAGTGTACCCATGATAAATGAATACTAAATCAACAAAACGCTAATTATCTAGAACGTTTTATTACTACGATTTTCTTCATATCTAATCAAATAATTTTACATATAATATGTGAACTGAAGTTATTTTAATAAATTTTAACAAAAATAAGAATATGCATGGAAAAGCAAGCCTTTGAATAGTTCCCGACATACAAATGTCATCTTGAGTGGTAAGACAAAGACATATTTAGCAACTACAAACTGAACTAACCTGCATATTTATACTATGCGTTCTTTCAGAGGATTTACCTTTTGTCAACTTAGTCATGTGCAAACTCCATGGTAAAAAAAGAAGAAGATAGCAGTAGGACTACAAAAATAGAGAAACAATACATAATACTTCTAGCTCTAAGAATATATTACACAGTTGCACACATAATAGAAGCTTGTGAAATGAATAGAGAAAGTTTGTGAAATGAAAAAAATAGAAAAATAAGATGAAGAAAATAAAAAGAGAAAACCAGATGGAAGTCCAAAAAACCGCTCGGGAGCTTCCCAAAAACCGGGGCGGAAGCTTTTAAAAGCTTCACAATACCGGCAAGGTATATTTAGGGGGGAAAACTAAAGCGATTGTTGGCTCAATTTCACGTGTGATGCGTGCGGTGTCGGGGATAAAATATAATAATAATAATGGGCCAAGCCCATGGTGGAGGTCATGCGCCGGTTTGCTAGAATGCCTATAACTAGCGCTAAAGGCACGAAATAGGATCCGGGATCGCTCTCGGCTACAAAAAGGAGGGTAATCGCCCACATAACGCTACATGTGTCGGGCTTAGTAGCTAAAATCTCTAATTATTTAAGCTCGAGATCGAACTAGTTAGCTAACCTTCGTGATTTGCTAGTTTTTAAATATGTTTTTAAATATCATTTGTGTTTTATCTGCTTATTTTGAAATCAACAAGTTCTGAAAATAAATCAATTGTTAAGTGTGGAAAATAAAATTGTTTGCGCCCAAGTAAAAAAGATAATCTAATGTTTTAAAAATATTCTTCATATATTTATAAAACATTCATCCTGTATTAAAAACATCATCATCATTGTTCGAAAACTTCTCGGCATGTATTGAAAAAGTACTCAACATGTCTTTATAAATGTTCATGTTTTTTCTTAGAAAATGTTCATCGAATATTCAAAACTGTCGATCATGTATTTATAAAACTGTTTGTAATTAATTTATAAATTGTTTTAATTTATATTCGAACAATTTTTTTGTGTATGTAATTTTTGTTCCAATCATTCAAGAGAAAAAATAAAATGAAAAGGACAAAAGTAAAGTAAACGGATGGAAGTTTGATGAAAATGGGTAAAAGAAAAAAGTAATTAGGGTAGAGAAAATATGGAGAAGAATAGATGAAAAAACAAACAAAAGGAGAAGTAAAAAGGAGAATGATCAAAAAGTCAAAGCAACCAGAAAAAGAAAAAAAACATCAGTCTTGAAAGATCCTGAATGAAAAGTATGCGCACAAAATCGAAACAATACTGGCAGTCGGTTGGGCATGATA
>NW_025227334.1:0-3131 GCF_018294505.1 Triticum aestivum | reverse complement strand
CCTGCCTGCCTATATGGCATCGCACGCACCGCTGGCCAGGGCGCGTGCCAACACGAGGAGGAGCGGCAGCGGATGGGACGGACTTCGCCCCCGCCCCCGATAAAGCCAGGACACCTAAGCAGACACATTAAATGCGCCTTGTCATGTAACGCGAGAGATAACCTCGCACCACTGTACCCTTTCCACCTCCTGTGTGCCACTCTGGCGACCCCTTTTCCCTATAAAAGGAGGCTCGAGGCGACCAGGAGGGGGATTCGGCTTTTTGGAGCTCCTCACGCCCCATAGCTAGCTCAAGAACACAAATATACATCTACCAAAGCAGGAGTAGGGTTTTACGCATCCTCGCGGCCCGAACCTGGATAAACGAACCGTGTGCTATCTGTTTGATTCGCTCTTCTCTCAACCCCGCGCCCCGCCAATCGTAGTAGGGATTCTTGTGATCCCATACACTAGTAGAAAACAGGGCATTTGTCCCGGTTCGTAAGGGCCTTTAGTCCTGGTTCATGAACCGGGACTAAAGGGTCGTTACTAATACCTCCCCCCTTTAGTCCCGGTTCAAACCAGAACCGGGACAAATGGGGCTCCATGTGGCCGCTGCCGGCAGCCCAGGCAGGGGGGCCTTTGGTCCCGGTTCATGACATAAACCGGGACCAAAAGGCTTCCACGCGTCAGCAGCTGGCTGGAGCTGAGGTTTTTCTTTTTTTTAAAGAAAAGTGGCTATTTTAGGGGTTTAGGGGGTTATTTTTAGGTTGTTATTAGCTAGCTAATAGAGAGAAGTGTCCTCTCTTATATTTTCATCCTTGGTTTACCAACGCTACTGCTATATGTTCATTTCACCCGCAGATATATAATAACTCATGCATGCTCGCATCATACATCATCATATATAATAACAAGCCCTACTAATCAAGCATCATCATACAACTTCTACTCGTTATTAATTAATAATAAGTCATACGGTCATCATCCTCATAGTCATCGAACCCAACCCTACATAATTGTTCTTAGCACATGATCATCAGTATACCTAAACACACTTAAGGTAAAATAGCATAAAACAATATAGACCCTGACTCTCCATTATGAAGAATGGAGATCATCTTGTCTCCAATTCTTGCGCCTCGCTTCCTTTTGCTTCCAAGAAGCTCCTTACGACTGTCCATACATTTTTTCCATTCTTTGATTGTCATGTCTCCACTTCTTTTAGAAATCCGGTATGGACAGTTGAGATTTGTAGGATGACCTGGATATATGTTCAAAACACGAAGGCTGCCGCCATTCTGATACATCAAATGAGGCACACAATCCTCTGGTATTCTCTGTTGAAAAACATAGTAATAACTTCGTAGTTAGCAATGATGTACTAGTTTTAGAAGTATGCAAAAAGATGCACGGATGTCGTAATAGTAAAAAAATCTTACCAGGGTATCTCCATGGTAGTTACCGTAGTTCAACACATGCACTAGTGGCACGTATTGACCATAATGTTGAGGAGTTCGATTGTAGATATTGTAATTCTCAAGATCATTACAAAATCCAACTTGATGAGTTTTCTCCTTGTAAGTTAACTCAGAGCCATCGGTGTAGTAAGTTCTATCTACCATCTTCTGCACATTCTTTGATACTTCAAAATAAACTGTCAATGGAAATAAACTGTCAACTATTTTGAAATGAACAATATAAATTAGTTAATAATTAACTATGTTTGAGAAACTCACATAGCGGTAGAACTAGAGGAGTATCAACAAGGACCCAAATGTCCATATTGTCTTGCTCGATTTCAGGATCACCAAGATCCATGGTGACAAGCATACCCTCATCAAAACCATACAATTTGCAAAATGCTTCCCAATTTTTGCAACCAAAATGAGTTACGCTCTCAGCATTATACAACTTTACTTCAAAATCCACATCATGATGGGTCCTTAGGTGAATTTTCTTCGTTTCAAAATTTTCATGGTCTTCAAAATCCATCCTCTCCAAGACATAGCGTCTTGCATGGCATGGGATAAACTATACTCGAATTGTAAAAGATGAAAAATACATATTGAAATAGTTGAAGTCATGCTTAATTATGAAAAAAAAACACTTGTCGTCGTTGCGTACCGTTTCAACTTCGAAGGTCTCCTCGAGCTTAATGCTGAAGCGCCGACCATCATCCAGGTGAGGCCTGTCGCACTGACCTCGATCGTCGTGGCACCAGTCGCACTCCCCCGGGAGACTTTCGTCGTCCGATGATGACATTTCCTATACGTTCATAATTCAAAGACTAAATTAGATCATTATTATTCAACTAATCATATGCATATGCCTTGCATAGTGCTCTCCAATTTGAGCATTCAATAAGAAAAATCAAATCGCAAAATAAAGTAGTATTCAAATTAGGATGCCTTCAATTATAAGAAAAACTACATCATCTCCATGTGTCCGTACATCGAATATTATCACTAATACACGTCGAATACTATATATCATACATATCGCCTGTACAGCTAGAACCGTAGCGCCGGTATCGGCGCGGGCGGTGGACACCCAAAGGGAAGGAACCATCACAGGATCATAGCTCCAGTGAGATCCCTGAAGAACCTGCTAGGTATTCTCGAACCTGCCCTCCAACGCAACCATGTAGCGACGGACGTGCTCGTCCTCGTCGCTGACACGGTGACGTACCACCTCCGCGGTGTCCGGAAGCCTCGGCACCGTCACTAGCCCACGCGACCGCCACCCAACAAGGATCGGGTCAACGACGGGCTGGCTCCTCACCAAGCTACGCCCCCCGGAAGGTAGCGCCTCCCAGTACCACCCCGGCGGAGCCCAGTCCCGGACATGGCCCATCTGGTCAAGCAGGTGTCGTCCTCCGCCTACTCGACGACGAGGATGCGGGATAGGCATCGTCCACGTCGATGCGGGAATAATTGCTTTAACTAAAAAAATAAACTAGTTCTATTAATTTTGCTAAAAATAAACTACTTCTATAGTAAAATAAACCAGTTTTATTAAATCAACTAGTTCAACTACTAAGCACTTACTATAAATAGAATAATGTAGTACTTACTAAAAATAAACAAGTTTACCTAGTTCTAACTAATTCCATTAAACACTTTCTAAGTAGTACTAATTACTAAAAGTTA
>NW_025227333.1:0-13273 GCF_018294505.1 Triticum aestivum | reverse complement strand
GAGGACGCTCAGTCCATTGCCGATCGGCTTAACTGCCGGCTGGGATCTTTTCCCACGACCTATCTGGGGATCCCCATTAGTGACTCGCGCCTCACCGTGGCGGACCTCCGCCCCACGGTGACCCGTATGCAGCACCGAGTTGAGCCCTGGAAAGGGCGTTGGCTGTCGAAGGCGGCACGTGTGATCCTTATCAACTCGTCGCTTGCCAGCCTTCTGTGGTTCCTCATGAGCTTTTACAGCCTTCATGAAACCCTTCATCAGGAGATCGCCAAGTACCAGGCCAGATTTTTCTGGGCTGGCGAGGCAGGCAGACAGAAATATCACATGGTCAGCTGGCCAGACATCTGCAAACCCAAAGACCAGGGTGGCCTTGGGATTTTGTCCTCTCGGCGCATGAACATCGCCCTCCTCACCCGCTGGCTATGGCGCATTGCCAATGGGGAGGGAGGCCTTTGGTTGACTATCATTCGGAACAAGTACCTGCGTGGCCAGCCTCTGGCATTCTGCCAGCGCTCGGGCGGTTCCCAGTTTTGGCAGGCAGTCGTCCAGCTGCTTCCAGTCCTGAGGATAGGCACCTCCATCTCGGTGGGCTCTGGCGCCTCGACCTTGTTTTGGCTTGATAGGTGGCTAGGGGACTCCCCCCTGGCCGCCCGGTTCCGCATCCTCTTCGACATTGTAGTTGACCCTCGGGTCTCGGTCGAGGCGGCCCTTATTGACTTAGGGCGCCTCGCGTTTCGTCGTCCTTTTGGCCCTGCCGAGGTGGCTGCTTGGGATGTCCTCCTCCAGGACATCGCCCTGTTGCCTATGGACGTGGCTGACTCTCCGGATGCCATCTCCTGGCGTCTGGATTCCTCAGGCCGCTTCTCCACCAAGTCCCTTTACGCGGCTATTGCCCCATCAGTTGCCCCGGAGCCATTCGGCCTTATCTGGGACATCTGCCTCCCACTTAAGATCCGGATCTTCTTGTGGCAATGGATCCGCGGCCGCCTACCGTCCGGCGTGGAGGTCCTCAAGCGCCATGGGCCTGGGGATGGGATGTGCCCCCTATGTGACACGGCGGAGGATGCCAATCACATCTTCTTCTCCTGTTGCACGGCACAGTTCCTATGGGCGTGTTTTCGCGAAACGGTTGGGGGACAGTGGTGTAATAACAACTTCCCCGACTTGCTTGTGGAAATCCAGGCCTCCCCTCCACGCTACAGACATATTAGATGGCTGTGCGTTGGGGTGCTGGCTTGGACGTTGTGGACGGTTCGCAATAAGCTTGTCATTCAGAAGGTGCCTCTTCGACGTGCGACTGACTCCATCTTCAAAATGTGTGGTTACTTGCAGCTCTGGCGGCCGCTTAGCCGCCCTCCGGACCGGGATGCCATCGACAGACTCCTCTCCGACCTTCGTTCGTTGGCCTTCCGCCTGGCTCCGCCGCTCCCGCCGCCTCCCCCGGAGCCCGACTAGAGGCGTCTCTCTCCCGGCGTGTGTGCCGCTTTTTGTGTGTGTGTTGGGCTTGTTGAGCTGTGCCCTCAGCACTAACCCTTGTTGCTTGTTTGTTCCTGGACTGTGTGTGTGTGTGAACCTTGGTGGTGTGAACCTTGTGGATGTTGGCTTTGGCATTGGCTTTATCTATAAAGCGGGGCGTGAGCCTTTTTCGGTAAGTCCGATCAGCCGGAATCCCTCAGAGACTTTAGACCTATCAGTTTGTGTTCAGTGCTCTATAAGATTGTGGCCAAATGTCTTGTTAACAAGCTCCGCCCTATTCTTGGCGATATTATATCTCCAAATCAGAGCGCGTTTGTCCCCGGCCGTATGATAACAGATAACGCGCTAGTCGCTTTTGAGTGTTTCCATGCCATTGAACACTGTAAAAAGGAGAAGGATTCTTTTTGTGCATACAAGTTAGACCTCTCTAAAGCATATGACAGGGTGGACTGGGACTTCCTCAGGAAAATGATGCAGAGTTTGGGTTTCGCTCCCTGATGGGTAGGCTGGATAATGTCTTGTGTGACCTCGGTGAGCTATTCAGTGAAATTCAATGGAACCCTTCTTGATTCGTTCTCTCCTACTAGAGGTCTTCGCCAAGGTGACCCTTTGTCTCCGTTCCTTTTCTTACTTGCTGCTGACGGTCTTTCTGCCCTCTTGCAACGTGAAGCGATCCAGGGAACAGTTACTCCTATCAAAGTTTGCCGAAGAGCGCCGGGCATATCTCACTTGCTCTTCGCGGACGATTCTCTATTGTTCTTTAAAGCTGAGCCAAATGAAGCAATCAGAGTGCAGCAGGTGTTGCAAACGTATGCAAGGTGTACCGGCCAGTACATCAACCCTCAAAAGTGCTCGATTTTATTTGGCCCTGTGTGTCCGGCGGCAGTACAGGATACTATCAAGGTCACCTTGCAGATCTCCCAGAGCACCTTCGAGGCAAAATATCTTGGCCTACCAACGCCAGATGGTCGCATGAGTAGGGGTAAGCTGAAAACTCTTGAGGAGAGACTTGCAAAAGCACTCGTGGAGTGGGGTGAAAATCAGTTGGCTATGGCTGGACGGGAAGTAAAAATCAAAGCTATTGCCCAAGCCTTGCTAGTTTACATTATGAGTGTTTTCAAGGTGCCGGCCGGGCTGTGTGAGGAGCTCACCAAAATGATCCGTCGTTTCTGGTGGGGTGCAAAGAAAGGGAAGAGAAAGACTCATTGGGTCGGCTGGGATATTATGCTAAGGCCCAAGGCTAGGGGAGGAATGGGGTTTAAGGACCTGAGAATATTTAACCAAGCACTCTTAGCTCGACAGGCCTGGCGATTAATCCACTACCCGGACAGTCTATGCGCACAAGTTCTGCGAGCAAAATATTATCCCCAAGGAGATATCACTGACACGGTGTTTACTGGAAACGGGTCAACTTCTTGGCAGGCTATCGAGCATGGCTTGGAACTGCTAAAGCAAGGATATATATGGCGAGTGGGGGACGGCGCTAACATACGCGTGTGGCGAGACCCATGGATCCCAAGAGGACCGTCGTTCAGACCGATCACTCCAAAGAGAAGGTGCAGACTGAAATGGGTTGCCGATTTTATGCAAACTGACGGTTCATGGAACATCGCACTCCTTCGACAACATTTCTTTCCGGTCGACGTTGATGAAATACTGAAAATCAAACCCTCTAGTAGAATGGAAAAGGATTGCGTTGCCATGCAGCCAGACAAGCATGGAATGTTCTCTGTCAGATCAGCATATAGGATGGCTCAGGATTGTCTCATGGCAACATAGGAGATTGGCGAGTCGAGTGGACGTCCAGATGGGTCAAGACCTGCTTGGAAGTTGATGTGGAGCTGCGGCGCCCCACCTAAAGTACGGGTGTTTGCGTGGAAGGCTGCGAGAGGGGCCTTGGCAACCAGAGAAAATATGTTGCGCCATCACCTTGATCATGATGCAATCTGTACCATCTGTGGGCAAGAGACTGAGACGACATTTCACGCACTTGTCCAATGCCCACATGCACGTAATCTCTGGACTGTGATGAGATTAGTTTGGGACCTTCCTGCTGATAACTCACTCAAAGGTATGGAACCGGAATGGCTCCTTCTTTGCCTCCAGCAATTAGATGAGACCCAGCGTATGCTCCTGCTCATGCTACTATGGCGTGTATGGCATGTTCGAAACGAACTTACCCATGACAAACCACTAATCCCGGTCGAGGCATCGAAGAAATTTCTCTGTAGCTATGTTGATTCCTTGCTACTTATCAAACAGGGGCCAGAGGTGGACATCCTCAAGGGGAAGCAACCAGCTCTTTTATCCAACAATGGTGCTCAACATAAGTTGGAGCCTAGCGTACAACCCAGTTGGATTCCTCCCCCATGTGGTGTTGCAAAGCTCAATTTTGACGGTTCGCTTGTACAGGCAGATGGAACAGCTGGTGCCGGTATGATCCTACGTGATCACACAGGTGCGGTTATCTATGCGGCATGCAGATGGATCCGGAACTGCTCGGGCGCACTGGAGGCAGAGCTATCGGCGTGTGAGGAGGGCCTGAAGCTGGCGTTGCACTGGACTCCCTTGCCTATCCAGGTCGAGACAGATTGTGCGGAGATATTGAAGCTCCTTGAATTAGGTTCAAAGGGAAGATCAAGGAATATGTTTCAGGTGGCGGCCGTCTCGGAGATGTTGCAAGAAAGATCAATGCAAGTCACAAAAATAGGTAGATCACAGAATAAGGCTGCACATGCCATGGCAGCGATGGGTCGTGGTCAGCAGCGTACGGCTTGTTGGTTAGCAAATTTCCCCCAGGAGATTAGCATTGTCATTTCAAATGAATGTACTCCCACTATTGATTAAATGAAATGAAATGCTTTCCCCCCGCAAAAAAAAAAAGATTTAAGTGAGAGAAAATTACCCACCATTGCCATCACATGAATACCTAGCTTTTATTTAAAGAGCGAAAAAACTGCATGTTATCCTACCCTCCTGTACCCTCAATGGTACTAGAATAAACAACTCAAAAAAATAGTACTAGAATAAATATCCCAGGGGCCTTCCTTCACCAAGAAAAAAACAAATCTCCCAGGGACCTTCCTTCTTCCATGCATGCTCTATTTCATCGGAGCCTACGATGTCTCATCCCTGCCTTGTTGGTCGCTGGCAAACCCTAACTACGCCGTGCACCTGGTCTAAAAATTGCTGTATACACGGTGATCCAACCAACTGTCCGCCGGCGCCGGCGCCAGACAAGACTAGCACGCCAAGCTCGCCCCCAGAAGTCGAAGTCACGGTCAGATTGTCAAAAAGATGTAGGTAAATCTCCAAGCATGTATAATTATCAAACGACTGTTTTGAAAGGTGTATTGATCTCAAGTTAAGTGTCCAGCCTGATGGCATATGTTGTACGTTCAGTTGGATAACGGACTTGTCTCCAACGTTCTCTGCACCTTGAGCCGCTGCCAGTCTTCCTCTGGATCCAAGGTCTCTTTCTCCCCTACTACGCCCATGGCAGTATGACGCCTACCTGATTGATCTATATGCAGGGCTCCCCCATGCACTACCTTAGGTCTGATCACCTCGCCCCTAGCTTCAACTACTACACTCGCCGTGGATGTGTTTCTCTACGTCTCCATCGCATCCAAGGATCCTATCACGATTCACGATAAGAAGGCTAAGCTCCTTGATCCTGTCTGTTGCAAAATTAGGTATTTGATTACAAATATTGTACTCCATGTGCTGCAATAAAAAATAATTAGTCTGATAAAAAATAATTGGTGAACATTGGCTGCAATCTGCTCCAATCTTTTAATTTTTCAGCAATGTGTCTGTATCTTACACTACTCCATGTGCCTGGTAATGGTTGGATGTGAACTAAATTAAATTAAGAACAAAATCTATGTTTAACATTACATATTTGAAGGATATGAAACTTACTTCCAGCAGCGCTCTGTTGGTTTTATTGCAGTCGCAACTTTGCTTTCCAGATCGATCTGAACCCAATTGTCTCGCACTGTACCTTTTCAGATTGATCTGAACTCGACTGCTGGGTTCAGACTTCATAACCTCGCTTCTCGCGCTCTGGCTGCCCCACTCGAATTTCTCGAGATAGCAGGCCTCGCCTTCCCAGTCAGCCAGCGCAGTCTGAAGGTAAATATTTATTAAAAAAATCATATTATTCTAACTCAGATGAGAAAATCATGGTACCATGTATTTGGTGGTATATTATTTTTCTGGTATTCTTTCAAACATAGAACGGAGTTGCAGGTTCCAAGAAGAAATCGCAATATCATTCTCATCTGTAGTTATTAACAAGCAGTTCTTATTTTTGTTAAGGTATATGCACTTCAGTATCCGTTCTCTCCATTGGCGCAGGTGTGAAAAGCTTCAAAGAGTTTCATCTATAGGTAAATCATGGTATCTGTATACTTGATGGTGTAGTCAGCTTCCAGTGTCCTTTCAATCAGAAAATAGAGATAGATGCACATTGTAAACAAAAACTGCCATATGGGTCTGATCTATAGTTGTTTACAAGAAGTTTTCTTATTTTGTTTATGTGTCAGTTTCTCTTCTGCCCATTATGTCCATTTCCATAGGTGCAAAGTTACATCAAAAAAATTCTTCTACAGTGTTTCCTCATGCATACCATTACATCTTTTTTTTCCATGTAGTAATGCCTATGAAAAGTTCTCGAAGGCATGTTGAGTTGTTGAGAAAAATATTTTCTAGAGCCAACCACATACATCTGACAACAAAATCTGAAGGTAAAGGCTTCATGCGCATGAAGCCAACCACATACACCTTTATTTGTCATCAGGCTTCAGTTACGAGGTTATCATGCACATTCTGTACCAACTGCTTGACAGATAGTAATATATATGTTTGTAAAAAGTGTATAATTATTCTAGCTGCTCTTGCATTCAATGATTAGTTTTTCTCTTGCCTATTTTGCAGGAAAGGTCGTGATCTTCATAAAAGTTTAGATCTATGGATTTTATATAAGGCCGAGCATATCTTTGTAGTAGCAACCTATCAATTATGTGCGTAGTATTTAGCTGTCTCACACTTTACATGCCTATAGTTTCTTTTATATGCATAGTTCTTCTGTAAGTCTGTAGTGCCTTTATCTGATAAATATTGTGGGTGATGATTAGCTATGATACATTTGTTCATGATACATCGTTGCGACATGCTAATAGTTCTGAGATCAATCATGTAAATATATTTATGGTCCTATATATCGATACTGATGGCCTATCACATATAGGTATATTTTAATAGTCATGAGGCAAAGAATTAGTTATGATTTTTTCTTGAAAAAAAAATTAGTTATGGTTTATTTTTAAACTAATTTTATATAATAAATTATATAAATGCTTCAAAATCTTCTAGAATAATCTTATATCTTATATCTTATCTTATATTTACTAATCAGAGGCACCAACGAAGGCTCCACGTTTATCCTTGGAAACTAAGAAAAGTATCCGTCCGATCAAAGTATTAACTGCTTACAGCCGTCAGATGAGGTTTCGGGAGTCCTAGCACAATGTCCCACGTCCTCTATGAAGAATTACTCCACAAATCGCTAAAAAGAAGAATTACTCCTGAGAAAACACCATCCTCACGGGCAAAAACAAAAATACATCGCCCTTGGAGACTCCTTGCCTCCGCCGCCATGGACGCATCCTGCACACCTGTAGCCCTAGCCCCATTCCTCCTACTCAGGTGCTCCTCCTCCTGTCCTTTCCCTACTCTTCAAGAGGCAATCAACTTCAACGATCCAGCCAGTCTCTCACTGATTCCTGCCTCTGCGATCTTTGAATCACCACTGCCCAACCCGCTGCAATCTTCTTGGCTGAGGAGGAGGTCGTTCTAACCTCTGCTTCTGTGCGTAACCAAACTGAATCCAATGCTGTGGAGAAGATGGTGAATTGAAGGAAGTTTGTTTCAGATCGGACAACTGCTATTGTTGTTGAAGCTGCAAAATTGAGGAACTATGGTAGACTGATTGAAACTCTTAATATTTGGTTTTTCAGGATTTTTCTTTTTCAGTCTACTTCTCTCTGTTTCTTCCAAGCAAAAACTACGGGTTTGTCTACAACTTAGATCTGTTCTATAAGTTTATGATCACCCATTGATTCAATATATGATATGGTCATCTTAGAAGAATAAACTATATTCTATTATGGTGGAATTTCTCTGATCATTCAGTTACAGACTTGGTGGGTATTTCTCCATTCAGGAGGTCAAGAAGGTGGCACCTTAACAACATTATTTGAAGCAACACAGGAGACCGGATACACATATTTTGTCTGCTTGGTTAGTTTGAATGCCGTACCTTTGTTAAATTGATGTACTAAATAATTAAGACTATATGTGAGTTGATTTTTGTACAATTATGCATCTGTTGTATGGAGCTGGTACGTATAGTCAGTAAGAGATCTTATGTAATTAGGATCTGATCCAGTAACACTAATAAACTTCCTAGAAATTTCTGCGTGCTGACTGAATCCATGTATAAACTGTATGCTGCTGTTGCTCATTTATATGTTAGACAGAGCAGACAAAGTTCAGTCTCCATTTTTTCCTGAAACAGAAAATAGCCTTGCATACATGTATTTCCATTATCATTTAGTAGGATATATAGGTCGACTGTTCCTCTCTTTCATCTCTAATTTTGTACAGAACATCGTGAAAGATAGTAACTTCCTTCAAATATTATAGAACGGTCATGTTCTCTTTGTATACTTTCATGCCATTATCAAGCAGGCTCATGATCTACTCATTCTTTTGGTATGAAAACTAATGGTATGTGCAAAAGATATATGCATGAATATCATGGTTTGATGTGATGCTTCTACCTGCAAACAAGCTATCATAGTCATATGACGTTATACAATATATTTACCGTTAATGCCCTGTCTTACGGCTGATTGCAGCTTTGTTCTTCATTAGATTATATCTATATTTGAAAAAAAGTAGCTGTTGTACCTGATACTTCGTTCCTAACATGGCTATCCTGTCCGGATTTGGTTTTGTGGCACATTACCAAGGTAACTAATCTATGGGACCCAAGTTTATCCTTCAAGTAGATTCCTTATCTTTTAACAATGCATTCAGATTCTACTACATATATGTGTGAATTAATGCACTTTCTTATCTCAGCCCAGCTACTACAGACTTAAGCTTCCTTATTCCAAGGTAGTGACGATTATTTTTTTACATCCTCTAAAATAAATATCTTTTTCAAAAATGAAAGGGAACCACTCTATCTTTGTAATAATAAGTAAGAAGTGCAGATCAATTGACCGTAGTTGTGTAACAAAGTTCAGGTCACACAAACATGCTAGACAGAGACACAGAGGGGTGTGCTTACGGATGACAGGTAGTTCCATGTTTGTAATTTCTTCTTTTGACATATTGCACAGCCTCTCTTGCTAGCTCCAATCATTCAATTTATTATCGTATCCACCACAATGTTATTCTCTACTCTCCTAATTTGCCGGTCACATGAAACTATAGTTAAACTGTAGTATGTAGATGAATGAAAGCAATACACCTGAAGTGTAAGAAACCAGACGAGCTAAGAGTCTTAATTACTGGCTTTGTATAGCTTGATCTTGCAGCAGTGTTGAATCCCTGCATGTCTATTTTCAGTATAGAAATTATTAAGTTTCCGCTTCTGAAGTTTGATTTCAAAACAGACTATGAAAGGATTGTGTACTACAATTTTGTTCAGCTTGAATCTATTTCTCTCTCTTTATGTGTCACAGTTCTATACAATTAGCAAAATAGATACTTTTTTCTTCAGATATTATGTGAAATGACCGAGAGGTAACAGTCGCAGCTACCATAGATTAAGAGTTTGAAACAAACTGATGTTATTGGACCAATCAAGGTAGATTGGATCTAATATCGCCTATAATGTTGTCTTCTTTATATTAGCACAACGCCCACACACCTCCGACACATCCATGGAAGATTGAGGCCTGAGAAACTGAAGAGGAGGTTCAGATTATATTAAGTAATGCCCTTTTTGCAGGTAAAATATATAACACGATATTTGATATAGTCTCTTTCTCATCTCCTTGGATAGTAGTAATGTGGTATGACTTTTTCTCCGATTGGAACTCTTAGATTGTAGGACAAATATATATTGTATTTGACTTGACGTATAGCTTTATTATTTCTGAACACTATGGTAACTCCCTAATTTGACCATTGGTAGGACGTTAGAGTGTCCATTAATCAACAACAACACAATTATTCTTCCACGTCATCCTGCAATTCCTATTTTCGATTGCGTCGGTCATGCTAAAATGTGAGAAACAAGTTAACATATTTCATGTAAATGCAAACATAACTATCATTTAACTTAGGACGAAGTTTATATTTGTCAATATTAATTTATCTGGGACCTAGGATCCTGCTTTAGTAGTGCGTGCTACCAACAAAACTCCAATTTGTGTTCTGTGTAAACTATTTTGCCACTTACATCTATTGCAAGTTATATTTGTATTCTGTAACAATGTAAGTTAATGTACTTTCACATTTGCAGGTCAAAAAACCATAAATAAACGTGTATTGTTATTCAATTGTCCTTCCAATTTCAAACGACTTTTTCTATGTGCGGGTTCAACTGTTCAAAGCATAAGAATAACATTGCTTTTGGTTATAGATGGATATGTGTGTCCATATCCTTCAAGAAAGTATGAGAACATATATTGTTCTTGGACAATGTTGCACTATAACTGCAAAATACGTGTGTACATGTGTAATCCCAGTGTATCTCTCACAATTTGCTGATAGTTGTGTGTTACTGCACTTGGTGCACACGTGTACACACTATAGGCCCATATTCCTTCCACATGTTAATCGGAATTCTCTTAGAGTCATTATTGGTTGGTAAATTGTTTTCATTATTTTCTGATAAAACTATATAACCTAGATGAAAAGACACTCATGTATGGATTTCATTGTTGGTTGGATGCCGAATGTTCATATGTTTTTACGTTGGATCACTTAGTATAACGTTACCTGATGACAGATCGTGATAAGGCCGCTGATTCAAAACCAGATTTCAAACTCCAGAAGAAACAACTAAAGGTTTCAGCCTATGGGTCGTTGCCTCCATTCTCTACTCTAATGCATATTTCCACTTTACGTCAAATACACCATTCTCTATTTTTCTCAGTTGCCAGAGACAAAGTTTGTCTTGAACCAGATGTATATATGTAAATTTTGAATTATCCTCACAAATCTAAGTCGCCCAATATGAAACTGAGAAAAACGGTACTGCATTACTTTGTATGGTTGTCAAGGAAACTATATCCATGTGTATGATATTCATCCTTTAATGGAGCGGAAAAAGCAGCTTATAAAAATAAGACACATTTCTTAAAGTTGTAGCACTATTACCTACATGCATGTTTTTGCATACTAGACCGTGCGGATGCACGGTTTCATGACTAGTGTAATTAATTAAGAACCTCTTACAATAGAAAGGAGAAGCAAAGAAAATTTAAATTTGTAATTTCATCCTTGCGCAAAGTTGATAATTGTAAATTTGTAATTTCATCGGCAGTATGTGCGACCTGGATCATCATCGGGGCTCGCGGCGGGCAACCATTATATGTCGTTGTTGTTCATGACATTCAGGCTTCAGCAAGGTCATGATGATGTTACAGGACAAGGAACAGAGCAGTTTTAGCACAACCACCATGGACTTAAGTCGGTGCATGACGACCATACTGTTGTTGGCATGCCAGTTCCATAGGGAGAATCACAAACGAGGCGGTTGGAGCACTGAAAGACAAGAACAAGCTAGCAGGGGAGATATTCCAGGACTCCTCTTGGACTCTCGGTATCCATGGCTTCATGCGCAAGGATGTTGGCTGGGCTGTATTGATACAATGCTACACGAGAATGGTTGGTGAAGTACAAAGCTAATTGCTTCACCTATAATCCTATTTGCAGAAAACGTACATGTCTTGTGAGTGTTATTTTCCTATTATACAACCATCATTATGTATATCCAGATTTGATTGGGAAAAGTAAGTCATCATCTATGGAGGATAAGAGTGTTATTACAGCCGTGGATTGTTCCACTCATTTTGTTGTAATGATCATCTATGAATAAAAAGCACTTAGTGATGTTTACCCCTAAAGAAAAAATATAACCGAATATATATATATATATATATATACATGCCTCTCGACAGAAGACATGGGCTTAGAAAATCTTTGCTTCTCCTTGCAATTGTCAGAGGTTCTTAATTAATTGCAAAAACTGGCAATTGATATAGTTTCAAATCCTTATGATAGAAGAGATGTCACTTATTACATGATAAGAAAAACAATGCTTATGCAAAGTTAATCATTGTAAATTTTTAATCTCATCGACATTATGTGATGTGAGAATAATTTCGAGATGTTATTCGTCTCCATTGTACTACTGTATGGAAATCTATTGAACTTTCCAGTTCAGCTTTCTTAGCTTCACTTTGCAAAGTCAAGTTTGTACTACTTTTTTGTTATTTGTATCTTCAATTTGTTTTCAGTCAACGGTGTTATGTCGCATGGAAGGGATGCATAGCTTGAATGACAACTTTGCTGGAATGTCTCTAATTAATGAATAACATTGTATGAATCGCTATTTTCTTGTTGATGAAGCCATACAAACATTGCAACTTTAATGTCCGTGATAATATTGCTACTAGAACAATTATTTTAATATTGCATGTAAAAGCTATAACTTCATGTATATTCCTATATATACATAACTTGCAGATTATTGGTACATACATCTACAAGTCGTAATTAAATGTGTCTTTTTTAAGTCCTTAGGAAATTTACCTATGCCTATATGAAACCGGTAACAACTACTTAGTGCGTGCTTATAGATTTTTTTTCTTCAAATAGAGAACCATGCTAGGGAGACCATAAAAATATATAAACATAAATTGTGCAATGGGTTCATCATAAAGAAATACATTTAGTGCAAAACACATAATATGTAGGTACGTACATGATTCATGTCAAACATATATATTCAAATGTCAACAAGAAAACCAAATATATCTAAGATAATATTATGTTTGAAAATGGATTTTATTTGTATATGCCACCAAATTTTGTCCCAACTTTCTCCAGACATCCCCAACTTTGTATGGATGACATCCAGATGATTGAGTAATAAAAAAAATTTACACTCGCAGAAAAAATCTCCAACGATCAACTTAAATTGCATTTGTAAAATTCTAGCCCGCGCATCGAGCGGGCCACTTTGCTAGTTGGATAAAAAATATAATCACGGACAATTTATTAAGCTACTCTAGTCTCTCGCGTGGTTATTCCGTAATAATATCTAGGAGCAGTATATTCCTAGTGGACTAAATATCGTACATGAGGAATTGGTGACATATGGCCTTCAAGGTCTATATCAAAAGGGGCCTTGGTCCAACCTGACACAAAGATTAGGGGTAAGCTTCAATATTTTTAATAGTTTGTGTCAACAATGTGAAAGTTTGGTCTTTTTTAGAATAAGAGTATGAAATTTTAGTGAAGACATGGATCTAGCCTTGCTGGTTCCAAATGATATTAGAGTGGGAACAACAATTTGCATTGCTACAACTAAAATCCCCCCCCCCCCTCACCGAGATCAGCGACCTCCATCTCTCAAAACAGTCTTTCATCCCGCTTTATATATAAAGCACCAATGATAGTAAACGACTGATCGATACGAAATAGTGACGAAGATCTCATACACATCAAAACAAAGGATAAATGGACAACATAAATCGCACTGAAA
>NW_025227332.1:0-4409 GCF_018294505.1 Triticum aestivum | reverse complement strand
TTGCAAGTACTCTCGCACCTCGAGATTCCTATGCTCGACAAAGGCCTTATATGCCTACATAATTTAGGTTGTTTCTAAGTGAGCAATGCTGAAAATGAACTGAGAATGCTAGAGAGAAAAAGATAAAGGGGAAGTACTTACAGCATGCTGGCGGGCTAAGGGAGTCTGTGAACTCCCCATACTCTCTAACTGGCTCGGGTTGGTAGACCGAAGCCGTGTGTACGAGATCGAAGGGGTTATCAAACCATCGAAACACGGATACCGGCCATGTGACTTCCCCTGGATGGCCACCACCGCCGTGTTGTCGATCTGAGACTGGGCGACCTCAGGAACAGGAACATCCGGATGCAACTTCTGATAGTGCTGAGTGTAAGACTCCAGGTGCTCCTCGGTCTTGCCGTAGTACTGGCTCTCGCCCTCCTTGCGATGACTCTGCTCGCGGGCCATCTTCCACGACTCAATGTCTGAGAGCGGCCTCTTCAACTTGTCCTCCTGCAACGTCAAACAGAAGTTAGCCATACATAAGAACATGACAGTAAAGAAGAACAAAAATGCATCATGAATATAGATATACCTTCATGGCCTTGAAGCCCCAGTGGTTCCTGTTTCCTTGGCCGTGTGTCCCGTCTTTTCCACGGTTAGCCCGGGCCTTGATGCTCTTGGCAGCAAACTCTCCATCGTCGCTGAGCCACCTATCCACCAAACTCGCCCATCCGTCATGCCTTCCATAGAACCAACAAGGAACAACCTATGCAAATTTTGGAAGCATGACATGTGAGCACGAAACATATAGTTGAATGCTTGAAACAATGATAAGTTAGTAATAGTTACCATCATGAACTGCTCCCTGTTCAAGGTAAGTCGTTGCCTCTGCGCTTGAGTTTTGGTCATCTTTTGTTGCAGGTAGATGTGGTAGTACTGCGAGATGGCAACCCAGCGCACCTCGTACTGCAACTGACGAGCTTTCTTCTTCGCAGCCGCAAGCAAGACCACGTCGGCTCTGGCCTTGTGCTCGTCAAGAACTCTATAGAGTTGCTGCAATCATGCATAAACCAGAAGCAAACAAGGCATGAGTTGAGTGATTCAATGATAAACTATGAACGAAACTGAAGACAAGTGATTCAGAAGAGAACTTACCCAAAATTTGGTGATCACGGCCTTAGTGGCCGTCCCGTACTCCGCGTTGCTGCAAGCCTCGTAGTGGGCCCAGGTTGTGGCCAAAACCCGCAGCTGCGGGTCCCTGTCTGGCCGCGGGCAGAATAGGCCAGGCCAAAACTCCTTCAACAGGACAATGATAAGGCCGTTCGGTTTACGGCCCTTTCCGCAAAGGATCCAGTTTCTGCAAAAGAATCAAATGACTGCCATGTGTACAATAAGAAAATGTTGTCATGTGTTGAAAATATGATTGAGAGGCACTTACTCTATCCCCACAAGTTCAATGAGCCACTTGTGCTCCTCGATAGAATGTGGTGTAGGTAGTCCGGCATTACCACACAGCCACCCCTGCGGAGCACCCGGTGGCAAGTCACCCCACAACTCGGGATCAACATCCCTTCCACCCTCCTCGCCCTCCTCCTCACCCTCCTCCTCGGCCTCCTCCTCCTTGCCCTCCTCCTCCTCGCCCTCCTCCTCCTCACCATCAGGAACATACTCCTCCTCCTCAAACTCAGAAGGTGCCTCTGTATAGGAGGGCATCGAAGAAGACCCTCCTATTTCGGACACGACCTAGAGATTTTTGCCCCGGCTGCCTCTCCCCCACCTCCTCCTCCTCTAGGGGATCTCCCCCCACCGCCTCCTCCGCTAGGGTCTCCTCCCCTGACCCCTCCACCTCCCTGTGAGGTGTCATCCTCGCGTAGTCGGGAGGGAACCTTGTGGGCTTGTCCACTCCGAGTAAGTCCTTTGAATTTACTGAGGAAACTGGCGCCGCTGGACTTGCCCATGATTAGCAAACCTGCATTGAGAAGAGAATAAACAATTAGTAAGGATATCAATTAAACAAGCATACTGGAAAAACATTAACTTCAAGTAAACCAACAGAAGGCGTATGTCTCAGACCCTTTTTGGGGTCGAACCATCGGCATTTGAACACAGTGAGACTTAGGTGTTCGCGGCCACGTTTGAATGTAAGCTCGTATATTTTTCCTACCCTTTCGTAGTAATCTACTTTATTATCTCCTTCAGTGAAGACTCCGGTATTTATGGTTTTGGGATCAGGCTGACTGTTCTGGTGCTCCTCTGTATGGAAGCGATACCCATTCACATCATACTTTTGGCATGTCATGACGACAGGGTCAAAACCCATGGAAACCCATCTCAATTCTTCATCCATTGATTCGGTCGGATCATTTCCCTACAAGTTTAATTGAAATTATAGGGTGCATGAGTTTAATTGAAATAGGTACTAGGGAAGTGTGAAAAATTACTTTCTCCATGAACCACGCAACGAAATTTTTCCTTCCATCAGCACCCTTTCGGAGAAGAGCAAGTGCCTCTGCTTCAGTAGGAGGCAGCATTCCCGTCCATTCTTCTTCAACGAATCGACTACAATAAGAAAAGCGGTATAAGAACTAGGCAAAGTGAACATAACAAATTGACTAAAAGAATGGTGCAAAGGTATTACCTCATCCACTCATCCTCAACTTCCTTGATGTTGTTCAAGATATATAACATGACATCCTCCCACTCATCTCGTGGCATGAGATAAGGTTTCGAGCATCCAGCCCTACCACCTTGCTTGATGAATAGAGGCAACTTGGGTTTATACTTGGGTTCTTCCGCATTGTATCGAGACACATTATTGTGCAACATGGGAACATGGTCCGGATAGTAGGCTGTCCTGAGGTCTGCCACCTCCTCTGGGATAACTGCCTCATCTATGGAAGCTTCAATCTTAGCTTTGTTTCCACATTTCTGTCTCAGATGCTTGTTCTGTATCTCAGGGCCGTACTGCCAACGATTCTACACAGGCCCCCCCAACAATACCTCGTTCGGGAGGTGCAAAATGAGATGTGTCATCGGAGTAAAGAAGCCTGGCGGGAAGATCTTCTCTAGCTTGCATAACAACTCCGGCGCCTTCTTATGCATTTCTTTTATCTTCTCAGGACATACTTCTTTAGCACAAAGCGTGCGGAAGAAATGGCTTAACTCCGCAAGCACACGCCAGACACGCTCGGGAACATAGCCCCGAACCATCACCGGCATAATCCGCTCAATCCATACATGATAGTCATGACACTTGAGCCCGGTCACTCTGCCCGTTGAAAGATTGACCCCCTTACTTATATTCGACGCATAACCATCAGTGAACTTCACGATGTGTTTCAGCCACTTGAATGCCTCCATCTTATGATCCTTTTTAAGTACGAAGTCAGCATCTGGCTTGAACCAAGATTTTCGACTACCTGTGGGAGGCTACATGTGTAGACGTGGTCTATCACAAATATTCTGTTGATAAACTCTAGCATTAATATTATCCTTTGTCTTATCAGGAATGTTGAGGATCGTGTGAAAAAGGGACTCTGCGACATTCTTTTCGGTGTGCATCACGTCTATGTTGTATGGAAGTTTGAGGTCCTTAAAATAGGGAAGCTGCGTGAAGGGGGTAATGTGAGTCCAGTTGTGCGTCTCACCATATCCTTCAAAAAAATTCCATTTACCTTTTCCTTTGCCCTCGCCCTTGTCTTCGCCTGTGGCTTTGCCTTTGCCTTTGCCTTTGCCTTTGCCTTTCCCTTCACCGGCAGGCTTAAGAGCTTTCAGCTGAGCAAGCACATCCGCACCAGAAAACGTTGGAATCTCGTTTACTTCATGGACAACTTTGCCTTTTGTGAAGTTCTTCTTGTCTTCCCTATCAGGATGGTATGGAGGGAGGAACTGTCGATGCAGGTCAAATGCAACATACTTGCCACCCTTCTTCAGCCAAATGAAAATCAAGGCCTGCATGCACACTGGGCAAGGCATCTTTCCACTTGTACACCATCTGCAGAACAGGGCATAACCGGGAAAGTCATGCATGCAATATTGTAGCCAAACTTTCATCAAGAAATTTTTCTGCAGATGTCGGTCGTATGTCAACCTCGGGAAGTACCAAGAATGGTGCAAATCATCCACCAATGGCTGCATAAACACACTCAAATTCTTCCCCGGATATTCAGGCCCCAAAATTATAAGCGACAGGAACATGGTCTTGCGTTGCATTATGGCGCCGGGAGGGAGATTGAGCGGAATAACAAATACGGGCTAACAGCTGTATGGATTAGACGACATACCATATGGATCGAACCCATCACCTGTTATAGCAATTCTGACATTCCCAGCCTCGACTGCTTCCTCCGGGTACTCTATATCGAATGACTTCCATGCTTCACCTCCTGATGGATGTACAATTTTTTTTGGATTGTACCTTTTCCCTT
>NW_025227331.1:0-6889 GCF_018294505.1 Triticum aestivum | reverse complement strand
CGCGCCAACTCGCTTGGCCATCTGGAGCAGATCGAGAGCTACGCCCCTGGCCATCAGGTCAGGTTTGGAAGCTTGAACTATACCACCGACATCTGCGGAGACTTGATCTTCGACGGATTTGAGCCCATGTCAGGTGCGCCGCACCGTCGTGATGAGCATGCTTAGCTCTGCTGCCGTACAGTGTTCGGGCGGTCACCCCTGTGGCTACTCCGGCCTTCAATCCGGAGCAGATCGTGCTGTCCGAGGATGGGTGGATGGACCCCGCCATGGAGGCCGTACACTCAACGGTGATAGAGCCGAATACTGACTTCACCCCCTATGAGACCTGTGTTGCCAAACCCTTGGATTCGTCCCCGGCCATAGGCTCCGAACCGCCCGCGTCCATGGCTATCGAATCTGATTGGGCTCCGATCATGGAGTTTACCTCCGCGGATATTTTTCAGTACTCGCCCTTGGGCGACATACTAAATCCATTGAGGTCTCTCTCCTTGTCAGGAGACCCTTGGACGAACTAGGTCCGGCTTGAGTGGGAAGCGAACGACGAAGAAATCCATTCCCCACCCACCACCCACTTAATAGCCACTGTCGACGACTTAACCGACATGCTTGATTTCAGCTCCGAAGACATCGACGGTATGGACGACGATGCAGGAGAGGAACAAGAACCACCGCCCACCGGGCGCTGGACAGCCACTTCGTCACATGATATATACATGGTGGATACACCCAACGAAAACAATGACGAGGAACAGAAGGATGCAGCGGAGGGTAATTCCCTCGAGAAGCAACCAAAGCGACGACGTAGGCGCCGCTCCAAATCCTGCCTCGGCAAAAACAACGATAACAGCGCAAGAAAGAATAATAACCCGGTCGACTCCAAAGCAAGCGACGACCACATGGACCCAGTGACAGAGCAGGATGAACCAGTGGACGGCGAACATAGTATGAAGCCGCTGTCCGATCACGGCGACGCCGAGGGTAAAGCTCATCAACCTGTCTCCGCAGAGGAGAACAGTCCGGACGACGAGGCACACATCATCCCAGAAAGGAACTCGTAGTAAGAGGACCTCCATTGAAGGCTTATTGCCACCGCGAGGAGTCTGAAGAAGCAGAAGCAAAGGCTTAAGGCCGCGCAAAATACACTCAACAGTAGATGGAACAAAGTGCTCGACACTGAAGAAAAGTACGGGGGAAGCCGCCACACAAAGAGCTATCCAAAGCGCAAGCTGCTGCCTAAATTCGATGATGAGGCCTTAGAGCCTATAAAGCCGAAAAATAAAACGGCCGATCAGCCGGATCGACCACCCCGTGGCCGCGATAGGACGGCTAACAATGTCGCACATAAGTCGGCACATGATTTACGTGAGGATTTGCACCAAAAATCCGGTATGACCAGGTCCATCTACGGATCTAGGAAGCGCGCTCCGATGCAGAATCAAAACCGAACACTACAACTGTCAGAATGCCATCCAAATACAGGGGTGCCGCGCACCCCCTATGTTTCACCGATGAGGTTCTGGATCATGAATTCCCAGAAGGATTCAAACCCGTGAACATAGAGGCATACGACAGAACGACAGACCCTGGGGTCTGGATTGAGGACTTTATCCTTCATATCCACATGGCTCGCGGAGATGATCTCCACGCCATGAAATACTTGCCCCTCAAGTTGAAAGGAGCAGCTCGGCACTGGCTAAAGAGCCTTCTTGAAAACTCAATTGGAAGTTGGGAAGAGCTTGAGGATGCCTTTAGGGCTAATTTCCAAGGGACCTATGTCCGACCTCCGGATGCAGACGATTTAAGTCATATAATTCAATAGCCCTGAGAGTCAGCCCGAAAGCTTTGGAACAGATTCCTGACCAAGAAGAATCAAATTGTCGACTTCCGGGACGCCGAAGCCTTAGCGGCTTTCAAACACAGTGTCAGGGACGAATGGCTCGCCAGACACCTCGGCCAGGAAAAACCGAGTACAATGGCAGCCCTAACAGGCACATCCGAAGTCAGGGATGGCAATGGAAAACCACGACGCAATAAAAGCAAGCATCGAAACAATGAAGACAGCCCACACAACACGGCGGAAAACGCCGGATTCAGGGGCTCTCGACCCGGTCAACAGAGAAAGCCATTTAAAGGCAGCTGAGATGGACCGTCCAGCCTAAACAAGATTCTAGACAGATTATGTCAGATTCATGGAACCTCCGACAAATCGGCAAATCACACCAACAGAGAATGCTGGGTCTTCAAGTAGGCCGGCAAGCTAAACGCCGAGCACAAGGGGAGGGAGACACCAAGCGAAGACGAGGATGAGCCTCGCCAGCCAAACACTGGGGGACAGAAAAAATTCCAACTAGAGGTCAAAACAGTGAACATGATTCACGTAACGAAGAGGAGGAGCAAACGCGCACTCCGAGACATATGCACCGTGGAGCCCGTCACCCCCAAGTTCAACCCTTGGTCGGCCTGCCCGATCACTTTTGATTGCAGGGATCACCCGACTAGTATCCGGCACGGAGGATCGGCTGCCTTGGTACTGGACCCAATAATTGACGGATACCATCTCACCCGAGTCCTTATGGATGGCGGCAGTAGTCTTAGTCTGATATATCAGGACACAGTCCGCAAAATGGGGATATACCTGACAAGAATCAGCCAAAGCAATACTACTTTTAAAGGAGTAATACCATGCCCAGAGGCCCGCTGCACGGGCTCTCTAGTACTAGAGGTTGTATTCGGTTCTCCCGACAACTTCCGAAGTGAAAAGTTAACCTTCGACATCGCTCCATTTCGAAGCGGCTATCAAGCACTACTCGGAAGAACGGCCTTCGCTCTTTTTAATGCAATACCGCATTACGCTTATCTTAAGCTTAAGATGCCCGGTCCACGTGGCATCATCATAGTTAGCAGAAACATAGAACGTTCCTTACATGCAGAAGAACGTGTGGCGGCTTTAGTAGCCAAACACTGAGCGCCCCCTCCAACCAGAATAAATGATAGGTCGTCAAGACCGCGGACACAGCTAGATGAGTCTGACGCACAACTAGTTGTAACATCTCAGATAAACCCAAGACTGGGTCGATGGATATACCCCCATAAGTGGTGCTAGGGGCTTCCCACATGTAAAAAGGACTACAGTTCGGCTTGATCTTATTTAGATTGAATTTTAAAGGTTTATTAAGAATAACCAATTTTTTGCACGAAAACTTTCACTTGGGCTTTTCTCTCTTACAGACGATCATCGTGCTACACCCTTCCAGGATACGGCATAATGGAGACACAAGCGCAGACGTGCAGCAGGGCCCCGTTCAGGGGTTTCTTTTTAGATTAAGACTCTGTGTAAACCTTTTTTACTGTTTCTTGTTGCTTCACCCCTCAGGATACTCAACATAACCAAGAGGGATGTTGGCGTTATTGATATTTCGTCACGTCAGACTAATGCACGTACCTGGAAATTCAGGGCTTATTATCGAGGGCGTTACTCAGCCCAGTATACATTGTAAAGACCGAATACCTTAGGGAGTGTTCGGCGTCACGAGTTTGGCCTTATATACTTCAGCTCTGAATCATGTCTTTGGTCAATAGTTGGGTTTGCCCGGCTCCCGTGTTTTGCTACCTTATGTTCTACTCTATCGGCTAAGGTGGCACCGGGAGAACTACTGCGATTGTGCCCTGGTTCATCTGGCCGAGCACCTCAGTAGAGAAAGCCGAAAACTGACTGTCATGATAAAGTGCGAGACTGGTCAACCACTCGAGGACTCAGCGGAATCTTCGCGATTCCTCTGCATTAACGAAGGACCGGTTTTCTGATCATGTATGTACGCGCACCGCATTCGGATAAGCGCAGAAGTACCAGGGGCTATATAGTAGCCCCACTGTCAAACTCCTATGGCTAAGTGAAAGTGTTAAAGCAATATAGTCCGATTGCCTTGTTCGCTGCGCTATCACCTCCTTAATGGACCAAGACGTTGGATCAAGTGTGAATACACGCTTTTCCAAACACCCCCGCATTATATGCGTGGGGGCTGAAGCCGACGACTGCAAATTTTCAGATTATATACATACATAAAAAGGCCACACAGGAGGCATCATAATACTTTCAGGCAAAAGTATAAACACAGCCTTTTATAAGCCAAATATCATTGTTTTTACAAATTGGGATACATGTCACTTGAACATGATACTCTTCGAGCACTGAGCCTCTATTAAACGAGCGTCTTCTAGGACTTCTTCAAAATAGTGCTCGGACGAGACCTGGCCTACGGCCGGACCCCGGGTTGCAATAGCGGTAGCATCCATCTCTGCCCAGTATGTCTTAACATGGGCAAGAGCCATCTGCGCACCCTCTATGCACGCCGACATCTTTACAGCGTGGATATGCGGCACAACACCAAGGAATCGTTGCACTAAACCAAAATAACTATTCGGCCTTGGTCCTTCCAGCCAAAGATGATCCATGACAGACCTCATGGCAAGCCCGGACAACCTATGGAGCTCAGCCCACTCGGCCATTTGCTGATGCGTTGGAGCACTGAACTGCGACCAGAACAACTTTTCCACTTCGTGATCTTTTTGATCTTTGAAAAACTCCCGCGCATCAGCAGCACTCATTGCCAGGTCCAAGTACGTGTCTGCAGCACTCCATAATTGATCCAGAGGGGCATACTTCGGATCTCTGAACTTCGTCCGCAACAAAAAGGGCTTCTCAGCCGTGATATCTCCGGCTTGACGAAGCTCCTCCTTCGCCGCTCTGATTTTAGAGCGGGTCTCCTTGGCTGCTACCATGGTTTTCCTCAGGTCCGCCGCTTTCTCTTGGCTTTCCTTTTCAAGAAGCTCATACTGGTCGGTGACATCCTTCAGCTCAATAGCCATCTTGGCTATTTTATCTTCGCTCTGGTGACGAGCAGCCTATTCGGCTCTTAACTCTTCGGCCGTCTTTAGGGCGGCCGCATCACTCCTCCTGGCTTGTTCCTTGGCTTGGGCAAGTTCTGCCCGAAGGGTCTCCACGGCGGCAGCTCCATCTGCAGTCACAGCATATTATAGATACTAGCATGATGTTCCTCTTAATATTTGTAGACCACCTAAAAATACATACCATGTGCCTCGTCAAGCCGCTTGTTCACAAGCGCGATGTCAGCATCTGCCGCGTCAAGTTGCCGGCTAAGTCCAGCAAATTCAGCAGTCCGGCCAGCCACCGGACCGTCAGCTGCCTGCACATGAAAGCAGCGCGATCACTACCTGGGACTATTGTTGGGGAACGTTGCAGAAAACAAAAAGATTTCCTACGTTTCACCAAGATCAATCTATGGAGTCAACTAGCAACGAGAGGAGAGTGCATCTACATACCCTTGTAGATCGCGAGCGGAAGCGTTCAAGCGAACGGGGATGATGGAGTCGTACTCGCCGTGATCCAAATCACCGATGACCAAGTGCCGAACGGATGGCACCTCCGCGTTCAACACACGTACGGAGCGGATGACGTCTCCTCCTTCTTGATCTAGCAAGGGGGAAGGATAGGTTGATGAAGATCCAGCAGCACGACGGCGTGGTGGTGGATGCAGCAGTGATCGCAGCAGGGCTTCGCCGAGCTTCTGCGAGAGGGAGAGGTGTAGCAGGGGAGAGGGAGGCGCCAAGACTTGAGGTGCGGCTGCCCTCCCTCCCCCATCCTTTATATAGGCCCCCTGGGGGGGCCGGCCCTGGAGATGGGATCTCCCAAGGGGGCGGCGGCCAAGGGGGGTGGAGTGCCCCCCAAGGCAAGTGGAGGCGCCACCCCACCCTAGGGTTTCCAACCCTAGGCGCAGGGGGCCCAAGGGGGGGGGGCGCACCAGCCCACTATGGGCTGGTTCCCCTCCCCACTTCAGCCCATGGGGCCCTCCGGGATGGGTGGCCCCACCCGGTGGACCCCCGGGACCCATCCGGTGGTCCCGGTACAATACCGGTGACCCCGAATCTTTTCCCGATGGCCGAAACTACACTTCCTATATATAATTCTTCACCTCCGGACCATTCCGGAACTCCTCGTGACGTCCAGGATCTCATCCGGGACTCCGAACAACTTTCGGATTACTGCATACTCATATCTCTACAACCCTAGTGTCACCGAACCTTAAGTGTGTAGACCCTACGGGTTTGGGAGACAAGCAGACATGACCGAGACGACTCTCCGGCCAATAACCAACAATGGGATCTGGATACCCATGTTGGCTCCCACATGCTCCTCGATGATCTTATCGGATGAACCACGATGTCGAGGACTAAATAATCCCGTATTCAACTCCCTTTGTCAATCGGTACGTTACTTGCCCGAGACTCGATCGTCGGTATCCCAATACCTTGTTCAGTCTCGTTACCGGCAAGTCACTTTACTCGTACCGTAATGCATGATCCCGTGATCAACCACTTGATCGCATTGAGCTCATTATGATGATGCATTACCGAGTGGGCCCAGAGATACCTCTCCGTCATACGGAGTGACAAATCCCAGTCTCGATTCGTGCCAACCCAACAGACACTTTTGGAGATACCTGTAATGTACCTTTATAGTCACCCAGTTACGTTGTGACGTTTGGCACACCCAAGGCACTCCTACGGTATCCGGGAGTTGCACAATCTCATGGTCTAAGGAAATGATACTTGACATCCAGAAAAGCTACAGCAAACGAACTACACGATCTTTGTGCTATGCTTAGGTTTGGGTCTTGTCCATCACATCATTCTCCTAATGATGTGATCCCGTTATCAATGACATCCCCATGTCCATAGCCAGGAAACCATGACTATCTGTTGATCAACGAGCTAGTCAACTAGAGGCTCACTAGGGACACATTGTGGTCTATGTATTCACACATGTATTACGATTTCCGGATAATACAATTATAGCATGAATAATAGACAA
>NW_025227330.1:0-2003 GCF_018294505.1 Triticum aestivum | reverse complement strand
GTACGTATTGTCAAATGGCAGTCCAATTCTGGAACTTGCCATTGAATTTTTTCTTGTTCCGAGTAACATATGTTTTTGGTTTTGAATATACAATTTCTGACAGTCCATAAAGTTACTAAGTTCTTGAGGGAAAACTGGGGAGTGAAAACTATAATTTTTTCACTGTGTATAAATGTCCTGTGATTATGCAGTGATAATGCAAAAGGTAATGGAATGGGTTCACAATGGGATGAAGGCGTAATAAGATATTTCCCCTTTTTGTATGGTATTGCCATTGTAAAGGCATGGATTCCATTGCGGTGTTTGGATGTTTGATGTATTTTGAATGCTATGCAACGGTGATGCTTTGGGCAATTCTCCTTGTGATGGCTGCGAGGAAAATCACTGGTGACGGAAGCTGCTCCTTGAGGTGGTGGAAGATCTGAAACGTGCTTCTCACCTTGCCCGCCGATCCATCCATGTAAGGTGCTTTGCTGCTCAAAATAAATCTGGTCAAGGAGTAGAGAAATGGGTCGCTGGTGTCGTCACTGCTGCTACATGCAGAGGTCTCGTCGGAGTAAATCAGGTTAGATGGTTGAGTTGAAGGTGGGCGGGAACGGAGGGAAAAGAAGGTTGGCTGTGGCGAGAGATAGGGATGAGCGATCACAGCTTCGGTTATCGGACAGGGGTGGGCGTAAAAGGAAGTGAATAGGGGTGTGATTTGATTATGCGCTATCCGTTTACAGCCCTACTAAACCAAACGTGTGCAACATTTTAAGGTGCCTCCGCAATGTGATGATGGCTAAAAAAACGTGAACCAAACACCTCCATTGTGTAATATGTGCCTTCTTGATGCTTGTACATTTTTTTTGAGGATTAATTCCGCCGCTTTATTTAACCAGCGAATATCTAAACAACATCCGGGATCTCATCAGCGAACACAACTAAGATTAAGTCTGGTGGCACCATCAACCAAATCTTACATAGATCTACCCCTACCCCTAGCTTAGCTAAATTATTCGTGGCATAATTTGGAGACCTCCTTACCCATGACACCTTGCTCGCCTGAAATGTTCTCAATATCGACTTGATTTCTTCTATACAAGGTCCAGTCACTGAGAGATTCTTTCTTCCGTCGTTTAACATGCTCCCCACAATCTTGTTGTCGGTCTCCAGGTGAAGCTTCTGCACATGTATTTTAGATGCAAGCTTGACCGCTGCCCTGCATGCAATTATTTCTACCATCTGATGGTTAGTTATGGGGACGAACAAGTAGCCACCTGCTGCGTGGATGTCACCAGCATGCCCCCAAAGGATCATCCCTCCACCACCCTTATCTCCATGTTTCACAATGCCGGCATCTAAATTGGCCTTGACCCATCCTTCATCTGGTGGAGACCACCGCTGTAGCTCTGTAACAGGTTTGGCCGTGTCTTTGTTCACATGCAGAGACATCCATTCAGCCATATACAGTGCCACGGACCTGGATATTTCATGTGGCGAGGCAATATTCTTTCCTTCCTTTGTTTCATTCCTTGCACGCCAAAGCCCCTACACCGCCTCTGGAAACCATCCTAGCATCCAGCTCGACAATGCACTCGTGGAGTCAGCCATAGTCAGTGGGATGGCCACTGAAACTCCATTTTACGAGAGCATAATTTCCCAAAACATAGCCGAATGTGGCCATGACCAGAATCAATGATATAGCGTCTCCACCCTTCTGTGTGGCACACAAAAAACTCCTTCCTTTGTATGCCAACGGTAGAGCTCAGAACCAACAGCGCAAGTCCATTCCTCAGGAGCCTCCACATCTGTACCTTCGCTTTATTTGGTGCACATGTATCCTAAAGAGCCAGCCACTCCTTGTGTTTATGTAGAAAAGAAGTAGATCCTGGCCGTCCAGACTTCACTACATTCAACGTCATTTTAGGTGATATGCTGACTTGACCGAGAATTCACCATTCTTTGTATAATTCCATGCGAGGTAGTCATATGTCCCAGGACCTCCTGGCGCTATTTTTTTT
>NW_025227329.1:60637-62475 GCF_018294505.1 Triticum aestivum | reverse complement strand
GCTTCCACTAGCCGCCTCACGAGTCCGTAGTAGCTGCCGGGTATAGTTTCGGCTGGCCATAGCCGGATTGTCAAATTTTCATGGGTAGTTTGGCCACCCTGTGCAGCTCCACCAGCTGCTTCAGCTGATCGATGAAGGACACGGGATGCTCTGGCATCGCATACTGCGACCAGAATAGCTTCTCCGTAGAACCTCCTCCTTTGGCTCGGTAGAACGCTGCAGCGTCTGATATGCTGCGTGGTAGATCCACAAAAGCTTCTGGGGAACTCCGAACCCGGGTTAGTAAAAGGTACTGCCTCTCCGCATACTTGCTTTGCATCTTAAAAGCCTTACCCACCGTGATCTTCCTGGCTTCCTGGATCTCCTGGCTGACGGCCTGGGCCTCATTCTGCGCGGTCTCTGCGCCCTGACGAGCCTTGGTGAGTTCAGCCTCCTGAGCGGACGCATCATTCTCCAAGGTCTCACATTTTTTCACTGCATCTTGGGGCTCCTGCTGGATTTCCTTGACACAGGCCTCGAGCTTCTTACGGGCGGCTTGCTGCTAGACAGCCTTCTCCTCGGCCTCGCCCAGCGCCTTCCTCAGGGCCTCGACCTCGGTCGCGGCTCCTGCATACATTTCGACATTACAATCAATACACAGTGTCTCCGCTTTCCGAACACACAGCAAAACGTTACTTACCTTGCTTCTCCTGCAGCCGCACTCTAACCTCGCCGAGCTTGTTCTCGGTCCGCTCTAGCCTCTGCTTCAGTTCAGAGATTTCGGCAGCATGTGAGGTCGCGGCCAATAGCGACACCTGCTCATGCACACATATCACGTTAGTCTCCTACACTAGAGGATTGATCCTCTGTCCGGTTCCTCTTACCGAGCACCGGACAGTGTCTCAGGGGCTACTGACTATATGGGGTTTTTTTCACTCTTATTTACCTCGAAACCTGTCAACAGGTTGCTGCAGGCTTCATTCAGTCCACTCTTGGTGGACTGAACCTTCTTGATCACTGCACTCATAAGAACATGGTGCTCGTCCATAACGGAGGTGCCTCGTAGCGCCTCCATCAGGTTATCTGGCGCCCCTGGATGGATAGGGACCGCCGCCAGAAACGGTGCACCCCCTCCTTCAAAGGGGGCTGCCCGCCCGACTCCGGAGCCATATGGGTCTCCGGAATCGTATCTGGCTAAGGGCCAAGCTGGATGCGGCCCTCTTCGCCAGTCTCCATGGGGATGGTCTCCTCCATGTGTCCGGCAGTGGAGACTTCGCCTCGTGGCGCCTCCCAGACAGGTTCCTGGGTTCCTCCCCGGCTCGGATTGGCCCTCCGGGACAGCACCTCGGTGTCGTCCCCGGCCCTTGGGGGAGTAAGCAGGCGGTGGCGACTAGCTCGCCATCTCCGACGGAGCCAACGAACTTCCAGACGAGGATCGCTGGATTAGGTCGCGGGACGGACTGCAATAGTACAGCTAACTACATCAAGATAATGGAGAGAAAGTGTTGGATGTGCGCATAAACAAGCCATGTCACTTATGATGCGGCCTGGGGCTTTGTGCGGGGGTGTCGTTCTAGACTACTGTCAACGTCCCACGCGGTGTTGGCCGCCGGAACGCCCTTCCCCTTTTTGGGTGCCTCCGCCTCCAGATGCGCCGGGGCCACCCTCTTCTTCTTCCTCTCATCAGGGGGAGGATTGTTTGATTCCTCCTCCTCCTCTTCCCCGCCATTGTCCTCAGGGACAGAGGAATGAGTTTCATCGTCTTCGGACGCCGCGTCCGAAATACCATTACGATGAAGGCCACTCTTGGCCCCCTTTGCCTTCTTCATGGCCTTCTTCTCCGACACCTTATATGGCGC
>NW_025227329.1:58582-60475 GCF_018294505.1 Triticum aestivum | reverse complement strand
TCCCACAGCGGGCGGCTTCGGCGCTGGCATGGAAGGATCCGGCGAACTAACATCACCTGGATCACATCAACAAGCTTGACGCTCTTGGTTACCATGCTCTGAACGCGCGTCTGCAGCGCTATCAGCTCGTCAGGAGAACACCAGTCCGGACTCTCCTCGACCCAGGAGGTGAGTCGCATAGGAGCGCCCGAGTGGAATTCGGCAGCTGCGGCCCAGGTTGTGCCGCGTGGTTCTGTGATGTAGAACCACTACTTCTGCCACTCCTTTAGCATATCCACGAAGGTGCCTTTGGGCCAGGATATGTTGGACAATTTTCTCACCATTGCCCCTCCGCATTCCGCGTGCTGGCCATCCACCACCTTCGGCTTCACGTTGAAGACATTGAGCCATAGCCCAAAGTGGGGTTGGATGTGGAGGAAGGCCTCGCACACGACGATAAACGCTGAGATGTTGAGTGCAGATTGTGCCCTTCTTGCCAAAACGTGTCCTGATCAAGCCAATCCGCCGCCGCCGCTGCAGCCATGCGCCTGTTGTCGGCTGCTGCCGTTGTGCTTCGTCAAAACATGCAGATCGAACCCTCTTGGCGAAAACACCAAGATCGAGCCAATCTATCGCGCCGCCACTTTCGACTGCCAGCTGCTAGCCGCCTGCCACCGCCGCGCCTTCGGCACCGCCACCACACATCACTGTGGCTGTAGGGGCGTGAGCGGGCGGCGCCCGCACACCCCTAGCAGTACCCGTCGGGAGCCACGCCGCCGCTACGCCACGCGGGCTTTGCCCGGCGACGCCTCCGGCGGCAGCGGAGGGAGAGGAGGGGATGTGTGGAGGAGGGCTTGAGGGAGCTGACGGATTCCCCGGTGCGGCGCGGCGCCGCCGCATGGAGGAGGTCGTGGGAAGGAGGTCCACAAACGTTTGATAACTTTCGTTGGAGTTGGGACCGTACCCTATATGTTGTGTTATGTAGGTTGTGTGCAGTGTTTTTACACAAAAAATATCATAGTCTTTTTTCTTAGAAGAGCTATTTTTCTTCTCAGTGGAACGTACAAGGCTGGGCTTGGACGGGATTCAAGGAGGTTATGGTTGAAGATCATTAGGCTCTGAAGGTGTTATCTCACATGTTTGTGTTGAGTCGAGATCGTCTACTATAACATGATGTACCAGGGAGTACTCGCAATGGGCGGGGAAAAGATGATGATCCGCTGCTCATTGTGTTGGTGACTTACCACTACCGCTGGGGCAAGAGGGGGCGGCAACACTGGAGGACTGCATTTTGGTGGTGCTCCCCGAGTACCGAGTCTTGGTTCCCGGGATGAAAACCCAAGTTCTGGCCTTTATTGTTTGTATCTGGCAATGGCCTTGTTGAAGGCATTGTTTTGGGTGAACTCAGACTTTCTGTCAGGCAATTTGAACCACCTTGGAGTTGCCCTAGTATTATATCCTGTTAAATTAGAATCGTATTTTGATCTTCCTAGATATTGATTTTCGCGCGAAATCAAAAACATGAAGAAAATAGGAATTAAACAATTAATAGTTTAGTCAAAAAATTACATAAAATATTCCAAAGTGATAAGATAATAGCATTAAACAATAAAAAAATATTAATACATTCGATGATATAATAGCCCATAGAGCTTAGTGCCAGTTCACACATCTCAATTTTGTACGGACATGCACAAAATTTATAGCAATTTCAAACATCTCAATTTTATATGTAATGTCAGCTGATGTGGTAGACGTTGCAATTAACCATACCCTATATGTGGTGTTAGGGTATTTCCTTCTTCTGGCATGACGTCAGCCCGTCCCAGAGAGCATTGGCGGGGGAGGGATCCATCGTGGGAGTGGTGCGCAGAGGGATCAAAGGTGGATGACAACAACCATGGCCGGGGTACC
>NW_025227329.1:43383-58572 GCF_018294505.1 Triticum aestivum | reverse complement strand
CCCCCCCGGGATCGCCTTTTCAGTTTTAAAAAAAATAAAAGAAAATAATGGAAATGTCAAAAAAATAAAAGAAAATAAGTTTCTCATGTGATATGTGGTCTAGTTGTTGGGAAAATTTGCAAATGTGAATTTTGACTTTATTTGCAAAATCTCTCTGAAATTTGTAAAAATGGGCATAACTTTTGCATACTAACTCGGATGAAAAAGTTTTTTATATGAAAAATCATCTACTCGAAAAGTTACATCCAAATTTAACCGGGGAAACCCCGTTAAACATTTTCAAAATCCTCAAAAACCTAATAGAAAAAAAGTTACGGGGCTTGTAAGATCTAGAGTGGAAAAAATTGAAAAATATTCAAACAGTGGGCAAACTATGGTCAAACAATGGTCAAACTAATTATTCTAGAATATTAGTGTTACTAAATAATTATTTTAATTATTTCAATTTTGGTCAAATCTGGTCAAACTGTGGTCAACTGTGGTCAAACTGTGGTCAAACAATGGTCAAATCTCTATGTCTCCCACTTGGACTTGGTCCCGAATGGAATTGAAGCATCTCTTGATGTGCTTGGTCCTCTTGTGAAATCTGGATTCCTTTGCCAAGGCAATTGCACCAGTATTGTCAGAGAAGATCTTCATTGGTCCCGATGCACTAAGTATGACACCTAGATCGGAAATGAACTCCTTCATCCAGACTCCTTCATTTGCTGCTTCAGAAGCAGCTATGTACTCCGCTTCACATGTAGATCCCGCCATGACGCTTTGTTTTGAACTGCACCAACTTACAGCTCCACCGTTTAATAAAAACACGTATCCGGTCTGCGATTTAGAATCGTCCGGATCAGTGTTAAAGCTTGCATCGACGTAACCATTTACGACTAGCTCTTTGTCACCTCCATATACGAGAAACATATCCTTAGTCCTTTTCAGGTATTTCAGGATGTTCTTGACCGCTGTCCAGTGATCCACTCCTGGATTACTTTGGTACCTACCTGCCAAGCTTATTGCTAAGCATACATCAGGTCTGGTACACAACATTGCATACATGATAGAGCCTATGGCTGAAGCATAGGGAACATCTTTCATTTTCTCTCTATCTTCTGCTGTGGTCGGGCATTGAGTTTGACTCAACTTTACACCTTGTAGCACAGGCAAGAATCCTTTCTTTGCCTGATCCATTTTGAACTTTTTCAAAATTTTGTCAAGGTATGTACTTTGTGAAAGTCCTATTAAGCGTCTTGATCTATCTCTATAGATCTTGATGCCCAATATGTAAGCAGCTTCACCGAGGTCTTTCATAGAAAAACTTTTATTCAAGTATCCCTTTATGCTATCCAGAAATTCTATATCATTTCCAATTAATAATATGTCATCAACATATAAAACTAGAAATGCTACAGAGCTCCCACTCACTTTCTTGTAAATACAGGCTTCTCCAAAAGTCTGTATAAAACCATATGCTTTGATCACACTATCAAAACGTTTATTCCAACTCCGAGATGCTTGCACCAGTCCATAAATGGAACATTGGAGCTTGCACACTTTGTCAGCACTTTTTGGATCAACAAAACCTTCAGGTTGCATCATATACAACTCTTCTTCTAGAAATCCATTCAAGAATGCAGTCTTGACATCCATTTGCCAAATTTCATAATCATGAAATGCAGCAATAGCCAACATGATTCGGACAGACTTAAGCATCGCTACGGGTGAGAAAGTCTCATCGTAGTCAACCCCTTGAACTTGTCGAAAACCTTTTGCAACAAGTCGAGCTTTGTAGACAGTAACATTACCATCAGCGTCAGTCTTCTTCTTAAAGATCCATTTATTCTCAATGGCTTGCCGATCATCGGGCAAGTCAACCAAAGTCCATACTTTGTTTTCATACATGGATCCTATCTCAGATTTCATGGCCTCTAGCCATTTTGCGGAATCTGGGCTCATCATCGCTTCCTCATAGTTCGTAGGTTCATCATGGTCTAGTAACATGACTTCCAGAATAGGATTTCCGTACCACTCTGGTGCGGATCTTACTCTGGTAGACCTACGAGGTTCAGTAGAAACTTGATCTGAAGTTTCATGATCAATATCATTAGCTTCCTCACTAATTGGTGTAGTTGTCACAGGAACCGGTTCTTGTGATGAACTACTTTCCAATAAGGGAGTAGATACAGTTATCTCATCAAGTTCTACTTTCCTCCCACTCACTTCTTTCGAGAGAAACTCCTTCTCTAGAAAGGATCCGATTTTAGCAATGAAAATCTTGCCTTCAGATCTGTGATAGAAGGTGTACCCAATTGTCTCCTTTGGGTATCCTACGAAGATACATTTCTCCGATTTGGGTTCGAGCTTATCTGGCTGAAGTTTCTTCACATAAGCATCGCAGCCCCAAACTTTGAGAAACGACAACTTTGGTTTCTTGCCAAACCACAGTTCATAAGGCGTCGTCTCAACGGATTTTGATGGTGCCCTATTTAACGTGAATGCGGCCGTCTCTAAAGCATAACCCCAAAACGACAGCGGTAAATCGGTAAGAGACATCATAGATCGTACCATATCAAGTAAAGTACGATTACGACGTTCGGACACACCATTTCGTTGTGGTGTTCCAGGTGGCGTGAGTTGCGAAACTATTCCACATTGTTTCAAATGTAAACCAAACTCGTAACTCAAATATTCTCCTCCACGATCAGATCGTAGAAACTTTATTTTCTTGTTACGATGATTTTCTACTTCACTCTGAAATTCTTTGAACTTTTCAAATGTTTCAGACTTGTGCTTCATCAAGTAGATATACCCATATCTGCTCAAATCATCTGTGAAGGTGAGGAAATAACGATATCCGCCACGAGCCTCAACATTCATCGGACCACATACATCTGTATGTATGATTTCCAACAAATCTGTTGATCTCTCCATAGATCCGGAGAACGGTGTTTTGGTCATCTTGCCCATGAGGCACGGTTCGCAAGTACCAAGTGATTCATAATCAAGTGATTCCAGAAGTCCATCAGTATGGAGTTTCTTCATGCGTTTTACACTGATATGACCTAAACAGCAGTGCCACAAATATGTTGCACTATCATTATCAACTCTGCATCTTTTGGCTTCAACATTATGAATATGTGTATCACTACTATCGAGATTTAATAAAAATAGACCACTCTTCAAGGGTGCATGACTATAAAAGATATTACTCATATAAATAGAACAACCATTATTCTCTGATTTAAATGAATAACCGTCTCGCATCAAACAAGATCCAGATATAATGTTCATGCTCAACGCAGGCACCAAATAACTATTATTCAGGTCTAAAACTAATCCCGATGGTAGATGTAGAGGTAGCGTGCCGACCGCGATCACATCGACTTTGGAACCATTTCCCACGCGCATCGTCACCTCGTCCTTAGCTAATCTTCGCTTAATCCGTAGTCCCTGTTTCGAGTTGCAAATGTTAGCAACAGAACCAGTATCAAATACCCAGGTGCTACTGCGAGCATTAGTAAGGTACACATCAATAACATGTATATCACATATACCTTTGTTCACTTTGCCATCCTTCTTATCCGCCAAATACTTGGGGCAGTTCCGCTTCCAGTGTCCAGTCTGCTTGCAGTAGAAGCACTCAGTTTCAGGCTTAGGTCCAGACTTGGGTTTCTTCACTTGAGCAGCAACTTGTTTGCTGTTCCTTTTGAAGTTCCCCTTCTTCTTCCCTTTGCCCCTTTTCTTGAAACCAGTGGTCTTGTTGACCATCAACACTTGATGCTCCTTTTTGATTTCTACCTCCGCGGCTTTCAGCATCGCGAAGAGCTCGGGAATAGTCTTGTTCATCCCTTGCATATTATAGTTCATCACAAAGCTCTTGTAGCTTGGTGGCAGTGATTGGAGAATTCTGTCAATGACGCTATCATCCGGAAGATTAACTCCCAGTTGAATCAAGTGATTATTATACCCAGACATTTTGAGTATATGCTCACTGACAGAACTGTTCTCCTCCATCTTGCAGCTGTAGAACTTATTGGAGACTTCATATCTCTCAATCCGGGCATTTGCTTGAAATATTAACTTCAACTCCTGGAACATCTCATATGCCCCATGACGTTCAAAATGTCGTTGAAGACCCGGTTCTAAGCCGTAAAGCATGGCACACTGAACTATAGAGTAGTCATTAGCTTTGCTCTGCCAGACGTTCTTAACGTCGTCAGTTGCATCAGCAGCAGGCCTGGCACCCAGCGGTGCTTCCAGGACGTAACTCTTCTGTGCAGCAATGAGGATAATCCTCAGGTTACGGACCCATTCCGTGTAATTGCTACCATCATCTTTCAACTTTGCTTTCTCAAGGAACGCATTAAAATTCAACGGAACAATAGCACGAGCCATCTATCTACAAACAAACATAGACAAGCAAAATACTATCAGTTACTAAGTTCATGATAAATTTAAGTTCAATTAATCATATTACTAAAGAACTCCCACTTAGACAGACATCTCTCTAGTCATCTAAGTGATTACGTGATCCAAATCAACTAAACCATGTCCGATCATCACGTGAGATGGAGTAGTTTCAATGGTGAACATCTCTATGTTGATCATATCTACTATATGATTCACGCTCGACCTTTCGGTCCCCGTGTTCTGAGGCCATATCTGTAGATGCTAGGCTCGTCAAGTATAACCTGAGTATTCCGCGTGTGCAACTGTTTTGCACCCGTTGTATTTGAACGTAGAGCCTATCACACCCGATCATCACGTGGTGTCTCAGCACGAAGAACTTTCGCAACGGTGCATACTCAGGGAGAACACTTCTTGATAATTAGTGAGAGATCATCTTAAAATGCTACCATCAATCAAAGCAAGATAAGATGCATAAAGGATAAACATCACATGCAATCAATATAAGTGATATGATATGGCCATCATCATCTTGTGCTTGTGATCTCCATCTTCGAAGCACCGTCGTGATCACCATCGTCACCGGCGCGACACCTTGATCTCCATCGTAGCATCGTTGTCGTTACGCCATCTATTGCTTCTACGACTATCGCTACCGCTTAGTGATAAAGTAAAGCAATTACAGGGCGTTTGCATTTCATACAATAAAGCGACAACCATATGGCTCCTGCCAGTTGCCGATAACTTCGGTTACAAAACATGATCATCTCATACAATAAAATATAGCATCATGTCTTGGCCATATCACATCACAACATGCCCTGCAAAAACAAGTTAGACGTCCTCTACTTTGTTGTTGCAAAATTTTACGTGGCTGCTACGGGCTTAAGCAAGAACCAATCTCACCTACGCATCAAAACCACAACGATAGTTTGTCAAATAGACTCTATTTTAACCTTCACAAAGACCGGGCGTAGCCACACTCGGTTCAACTAAAGTGAGAGAGACAGACACCCGCCAGCCACCTTTAAGCACGAGTGCTCGTAACGGTGAAACCAGTCTCGCGTAAGCGTACGCGTAATGTCGGTCCGGGCCGCTTCATCTCACAATACCGCTGAACCAAAGTATGACATGCTGGTAGGCAGTATGACTTATATCATCCACAACTCACTTGTGTTCTACTCGTGCATATAAAATCAACGCATAAGACCTAGGCTCGGATGCCACTGTTGGGGAACGTAGTAATTTCAACAATATTCCTACGCACACGCAAGATCATGGTGATGATATAGCAACGAGGGGAGAGTGTTGTCTACGTACCCTCGTAGACCGAAGCGGAAGCGTTGACGCAACGTAGAGGAAGTAGTCGTACGTCCTCCGGTTCAACCGATCCAAGTACCGTTACTCCGGCACCTCCGAGTTCTTAACACGCGTACAGCTCGATGACGCACCCTCGATCTCCGATCCAGCAGAGGCGCCGAGGGGGAGTTCCGTCAACACGACGGCGTGGTGACGATCTTGATGTTCTCCTATTGCAGGGCTTCGCCTAAGCACCGCTACAATATGACCGAGGTGTAATATCATGGAGGGGGGCACCGCACACGGCTAAGGAACGATCAATGATCAACTTGTGTGTCCTAGGGTGCCCCCCTACCCCCGTATATAAAGGAGGGAGGGAGGAGGTGGCCGGCCCTAGGGGGGGCGCGCCATGAGGAGGGGGAAACCTACTCCAAGTAGGTTTCCCTCTCTTTTCCTTATCTTATTTGGAGGGGGAAGGAAAGAGTACTAGTATTAGGAAGTAGTACTAGTAGTAGTAATAGGAAGAGGGGGAAGGAGAAAGGAAAGGGGGGGCCGGCCCCCCTCCCCAATTCGGATTGGGCTTGGGGGGGCGCGCCCCCCTCCCTTGCTCCTTCTCTCTTCCTCCTACATGGGCCCACTAAGGCCCATATACCTCCCGGGGAGTTCCGGTAACCTCCCGGGGCTCCAAACTTCTCCGGAACCTTTCCGGTGTCCAAATATATCCGTCCAATATATCAATCTTTATGTCTCGACCATTTCGAGACTCTTCGTCATGTCCGTAATCATATCCGGGACTCCGAACAACCTTCGGTACATCAAAATACATAAACTCATAATATAACTGTCATCGAAACCTTAAGCGTGCGGACCCTACGGTTCGAGAACGATGTAGACATGACTAAGACACATCTCTGGTCAATAACCAATAGCGGGACCTGGATGCCCATATTGGTTCCTACATATTCTACGAAGATCTTTATCGGTCAAACCGCATAACAACATACGTTGTTCCCTTTGTCATCGGTATGTTACTTGTCCGAGATTCGACTGTCGGTATCCAATACCTAGTTCAATCTTGTTATCGACAAGTCTCTTTACTTGTTCTGTAATACTTCATCTTATAACTAACTCATTAGTTACATGCTTGCAAGGCTTAGGTGATGAGCATTGCCGAGAGGGCCCAGAGATACCTCTCCGACAATCGGAGTAACAAAACCTAATCTCGAATTATGCTAACTCAACATGTACCTTCGGAGACACCTGTAGTACTCCTTTATAATAACCCAGTTACGTTGTGACGTTTGGTAGTACCCAAAGTGTCCCTCCGGTAAACGGGAGTTACCCAATTCTCATAGTTACAGGAACTTGTATAAGTCATGAAGGAAGCAATAGCAGAATACTAAACGATCAAGTGCTAAGCTAACGGGATGGGTCATGTCAATCACCTCATTCTCCTAATGATGTGATCCCATTAATCAAATGACAACACATGTCAATGGTTAGGAAACATAACCATCTTTGATTAATGAGCTAGTCAAGTAGAGGCATACTAGTGACTATATGTTTGTCTATGTATTCACACATGCATCATGTTTCCGGTTAATACAATTCTAGCATGAATAATAAACATTTATCATGATATGAGGAAATAAATAATAACTTTATTATTGCCTCTAGGGCATATTTCCTTCATCGGGGTCACATGTATGACCTCCGGCAGACCCTGGACAGTAGAGCAGGACATACAAGATCGATCTACGGATCGCGAGGGCGTGCCTCGAGGCACGAAGACAGCTACCTATTCGGACATGACAAACCTAACCACGCCCGGTCCAAATGCCGCAGACGGACTCCATCAGAGCTACGCCGCGACACGGCCCAGTACAGAGGTGCCGCACACCATCTCTGCTTCACAGACGAGGTACTGGATCATGAATTCCCCAAGGGATTCAAGCCTGTCAATATCGAATCATACGACGGCACAACCGATCCCGCAGTATGGATCGAGGATTTCATTCTTCATATTCATATGGCTCGAGGAGATGACCTCCACGCCATTAAATATCTCCCACTCAAGCTCAAAGGCCCAGCTCGGCACTGGCTTAACAGCCTGCCTGAAAACTCTATCGGCAGCTGGGAGGACTTGGAAGAAGCTTTCCTAGACAACTTCCAAGGAACATATGTCCGGCCACCAGACACCTATGATCTAAGCCACATAGTTCAACAACCTGGAGAATCAGCCAGAAAATTCTGGACTAGGTCCCTAACCAAAAAGAACCAGATCATTGACTGTCCGGATGCCGAGACCTTGGTAGCCTTCAAACACAGCATCCGGGATGAATGGCTAGCACGCCACCTCGGCCAAGAAAAGCCGAAGTCCATGGCAGCCCTCACGGCACTCATGACCCGCTTTTGCGCGGGAGAGGACAGTTGGTTGGCCTGTAGTAACAACACAGCCAGTGAGACAGGCCCCTCGGAGGCCAAGAATAGCACTGGCAAGCTTCGGCGCAATAGACACAAACGCCGAAGCAATGACAACAAGACCGATGACGCCACAGTCAATGCCGGATTCACTGGCTCTAAAAGAAATAATGAAGGACCTTCCAGCTTTGACCGCATACTTGACCGTCCATGCCAGATACACGGCACCCCGGACAAGCAAGCCAATCATACCAACAGAGATTGTTGGGTTTTCAAGCAGGCTGACAAGTTAAATGTCGAAAACAAAGAAAAGGGATCACAAAGTGAGGACGAGGACAAAGAGACCCGGCAGCCGAACACTGGGGGGCAGAAGAAATTCCCCCTCATGTCAAAACGGTGAACATGATATATGCTACACATATCCCCAAAAGGGAGCGTAAGCGTGCACTCAGGGACGTCTACACGGTAGAGCCAGTCGCCCCGAAATTCAATCCATGGTCGTCATTTCCGATCACCTTTGATCATCGAGACCACCCAACCAGTATCCGTTATGGTGGTTCGGCCAAATTGGTCCTCGACCCAATCATCGACCGATTTCACCTAACACAAGTCCTAATGGACGGTGATAGCAGCCTCAAGCTGCTCTACCAAGACACAGTTTGGAAGATGGGCATTGACCCCTCACGAATCAAACCAACAAAGACTACCTTCAAAGGAGTCATGCCAGGCGTCGAGGCCCGCTGTACGGGCTCAATCACGCTGGAAGTGGTCTTCGGCTCTCCGGATAATTTCTAAAGCGAGGAGTTAATCTTCGACATCGTCCCCTTCCACAGCGGCTACCATGCATTACTCGGACGAACAATGTTTGCTAGATTCAACTCAGTGCCACACTTCGCTTACCTGAAACTCAAGATGCCCGGTCCATGCGGCGTCATAACAGTCAATGGCAACGCGGAACGCACTCTCCGAACAGAGGAGCACACCGCCGCCCTAGCAACAGAGGTACAGAACGGCCTTCTCAAGCAGCAGCATAGTGCGGCTGCCCAGCCCCTGGACACCATCACGAGGTCCCAAACTACACTGCAGCAGGACAACAAGGCTCATCAAGAGCTCGACTATCAATTCGGCTTCCGTCCCAGTCCAGATGAAGTGGTGGCATTCGTACCACGCGTACATAATTACGCACTCGAGATTCCATGGACATCGACAGAGGCACAAGCTCAACCGGGATCTACAGTTCGGCTAGACCGACCTCGGATACACCTTTTCTTTCTGTTTCAGGTTCCTTTTCCCGCGAGCCTGATCACAAGCCCCTTCGAAGGATTGGCATACAAAGGGGACATGCAACATAGGTGTGTAGGGTAACCTCCATACGTTCTTATTGACGGTATTTTTCCTTCTTTCTCAAGACCCGTACGCTGCCCCCTCTTGATTCCGGCATATTACATAGCCCGGGTGCTTATCGCGCTATTTGTACAAGATACGCCTTAATGTATCCATTCAGTTATAATGATAATGATTTGCGGCCCAGTTTTTGTGGTTTTCGATCTGCTTATTAGCTACATCGGTACTCTTTTGTACGTTTCATATTCGCCAGAGGCTGCTTATCGCCCCACAATAAGGCAAGAAAGTCCGAACACTTTTTGTATAAAAGTTCGGCTCCCCGAATTTAGCATTATATGCATTGGCTCCGAATCATGTCTTCAGTCAATAGTTGGGTTGCCCGGCTCCTGTGCTTGCTACCCTACGTTCTGCTCTATTGGGTAGGGTAGTAAAGGGAGACCTACTGCGATTGTGCCCTGGCCTTGACCGGATGAGCACCTCAGTAGAGAAAGCCGAAAACTGACTGTCATGATATGGCGAGAGCCGGTCAGCTGTTAGTGGGTTACAAAATTGTTGGAGATTTTTTTCCACGTCACGCGAAGGATCGGCACTTCCCGATCAGATGCTGACAGCACCCTTGCTTGGACCAGGGGTTGTGCACTTGCTTAATTATAAAACTCCTATGGCTAAGTGTGGGCGTTTAAGCTGTATAGTCCGATTGCCTTGTTCGTTGCGCTAAACAACTCCTTCAAGGACCATACAATTGGATCAAGATTGTTTAGATCCCATCCCGAACACCTCCGTACTAATTACGTGAGGGCAGAAGCCGATGACTGGCCAACCCTCAGATTGCATATAACACGGCTGCACAGGAGGAAACAATTTAAAGCATAACGAAATTACATTACAAAACAAGCTCTGTCTTTGGCAAAGGCCCAATACGAATGTATTCATTCGAAAATAACGTCCTGCAAACATTGAGCTGCCACAAGTCGAGACCCTTCTATGACATCCGCAAAATATTTCTCGGGTGTGCGGTGCTCCTTGCCCTCCGGCGGCCCGCTGGCCACTTCAACAGCGTTCATCTTCGCCCACCACATCTTGCAGCGAGCGAAGGCCATACGGGCGCCTTCAATACATGCAGAGCGCTTGACGGCGTCCAACCACGGACAGGCTTCCACTAGCCGCCTCACGAGTCCGTAGTAGCTGCCGGCTATAGTTTCGGCTGGCCATAGCCGGATTGTCAAATTTTCATGGGTAGTTTGGCCACCCTGTGCAGCTCCACCAGCTGCTTCAGCTGATCGATGAAGGACACGGGATGCTCTGGCATCGCATACTGCGACCAGAATAGCTTCTCCGTAGAACCTCCTCCTTTGGCTCGGTAGAACGCTGCAGCGTCTGATACGCTGCGTGGTAGATCCACAAAAGCTTCTGGGGAACTCCGAACCCGGGTTAGTAAAAGGTACTGCCTCTCCGCATACTTGCTTTGCATCTTAAAAGCCTTACCCACCGTGATCTTCCTGGCTTCCTGGATCTCCTGGCTGACGGCCTGGGCCTCATTCTGCGCGGTCTCTGCGCCCTGACGAGCCTTGGTGAGTTCAGCCTCCTGAGCGGACGCATCATTCTCCAAGGTCTCACATTTTTTCACTGCATCTTGGGGCTCCTGCTGGATTTCCTTGACACAGGCCTCGAGCTTCTTACGGGCGGCTTGCTGCTAGACAGCCTTCTCCTCGGCCTCGCCCAGGGCCTTCCTCAGGGCCTCGACCTCGGTCGCGGCTCCTGCATACATTTCGACATTACAATCAATACACAGTGTCTCCGCTTTCCGAACACACAGCAAAACGTTACTTACCTTGCTTCTCCTGCAGCCGCACTCTAACCTCGCCGAGCTTGTTCTCGGTCCGCTCTAGCCTCTGCTTCAGTTCAGAGATGTCGGCAGCATGTGAGGTCGCGGCCAATAGCGACGCCTGCTCATGCACACATATCACGTTAGTCTCCTACACTAGAGGATTGATCCTCTGTCCGGTTCCTCTTACCGAGCACCGGACAGTGTCTCAGGGGCTACTGACTATATGGGGTTTTTTTCACTCTTATTTACCTCGAAACCTGTCAACAGGTTGCTGCAGGCTTCATTCAGTCCACTCTTGGTGGACTGAACCTTCTTGATCACCGCACTCATAAGAACATGGTGCTCGTCCATAACGGAGGTGCCTCGTAGCGCCTCCATCAGGTTATCTGGCGCCCCTGGATGGACAGGGACCGCCGCCAGAAACGGTGCACCCCCTCCTTCAAAGGGGGCTGCCCGCCCGACTCCGGAGCCATATGGGTCTCCGGAATCGTATCCGGCTAAGGGCCAAGCTGGATGCGGCCCTCTTCGCCAGTCTCCATGGGGATGGTCTCCTCCATGTGTCCGGCAGTGGAGACTTCGCCTCCTGGCGCCTCCCAGACAGGTTCCTGGGTTCCTCCCCGGCTCGGATTGGCCCTCCGGGACAGCACCTCGGTGTCGTCCCCGGCCCTTGGGGGAGTAAGCAGGCGGTGGCGACTAGCTCGCCATCTCCGACGGAGCCAACGAACTTCCAGACGAGGATCGCTGGATTAGGTCGCGGGACGGACTGCAATAGTACAGCTAACTACATCAAGATAATGGAGAGAAAGTGTTGGATGTGCGCATAAACAAGCCATGTCACTTATGATGCGGCCTGGGGCTTTGTGCGGGGGTGTCGTTCTAGACTACTGTCAACGTCCCACGCGGTGTTGGCCGCCGGAACGCCCTTCCCCTTTTTGGGTGCCTCCGCCTCCAGATGCGCCGGGGCCACCCTCTTCTTCTTCCTCTCATCAGGGGGAGGATTGTTTGATTCCTCCTCCTCCTCTTCCCCGCCATTGTCCTCAGGGACAGAGGAATGAGTTTCATCGTCTTCGGACGCCGCGTCCGAAATACCATTACGATGAAGGCCACTCTTGGCCCCCTTTGCCTTCTTCATGGCCTTCTTCTCCGACACCTTATATGGCGCTGGTACTAGCATCTCCACCAAGCGCGGGATGACTGGTTCTTCGGGCAGCCGAGCCGGACACTGGATCCGCTTCGCCCTCTCCATCCAGTCCTAAAAGAGTAGTAATAAAAGCTCAGACATCATCCTCGAAACAATTAGTTTGAGGACTCATTTGAAATAACATACCTTGCTGGTGGGGTGTGTACAATCGTGACCACGGCCTGAATCCGTGGCCGGTGGTTTTTCGTTGCCCTTGAAGAGCAATTTCCATGCGCCTTCGTGCGTAGTCTCAAAGAGCCTCGCCAGGGTCCGGTGCTTCTTTGGATTGAATTCCCACAGCGGGCGGCTTCGGCGCTGGCATGGAAGGATCCGGCGAACTAACATCACCTGGATCACATCAACAAGCTTGACGCTCTTGGTTACCATGCTCTGAACGCGCGTCTGCAGCGCTATCAGCTCGTCAGGAGAACACCAGTCCGGACTCTCCTCGACCCAGGAGGTGAGTCGCATAGGAGCGCCCGAGTGGAATTCGGCAGCTGCGGCCCAGGTTGTGCCGCGTGGTTCTGTGATGTAGAACCACTACTTCTGCCACTCCTTTAGCATATCCACGAAGGTGCCTTTGGGCCAGGATATGTTGGACAATTTTCTCACCATTGCCCCTCCGCATTCCGCGTGCTGGCCATCCACCACCTTCGGCTTCACGTTGAAGACATTGAGCCATAGCCCAAAGTGGGGTTGGATGTGGAGGAAGGCCTCGCACACGACGATAAACGCTGAGATGTTGAGTGCAGATTGTGCCCTTCTTGCCAAAACGTGTCCTGATCAAGCCAATCCGCCGCCGCCGCTGCAGCCATGCGCCTGTTGTCGGCTGCTGCCGTTGTGCTTCGTCAAAACATGCAGATCGAACCCTCTTGGCGAAAACACCAAGATCGAGCCAATCTATCGCGCCGCCACTTTCGACTGCCAGCTGCTAGCCGCCTGCCACCGCCGCGCCTTCGGCACCGCCACCACACATCACTGTGGCTGTAGGGGCGTGAGCGGGCGGCGCCCGCACACCCCTAGCAGTACCCGTCGGGAGCCACGCCGCCGCTACGCCACGCGGGCTTTGCCCGGCGACGCCTCCGGCGGCAGCGGAGGGAGAGGAGGGGATGTGTGGAGGAGGGCTTGAGGGAGCTGACGGATTCCCCGGTGCGGCGCGGCGCCGCCGCATGGAGGAGGTCGTGGGAAGGAGGTCCACAAACATTTGATAACTTTCGTTGGAGTTGGGACCGTACCCTATATGTTGTGTTATGTAGGTTGTGTGCAGTGTTTTTACACAAAAAATATCATAGTCTTTTTTCTTAAAAGAGCTATTTTTCTTCTCAGTGGAACGTACAAGGCTGGGCTTGGACGGGATTCAAGGAGGTTATGGTTGAAGATCATTAGGCTCTGAAGGTGTTATCTCACATGTTTGTGTTGAGTCGAGATCGTCTACTATAACATGATGTACCAGGGAGTACTCGCAATGGGCGGGGAAAAGATGATGATCCGCTGCTCATTGTGTTGGTGACTTACCACTACCGCTGGGGCAAGAGGGGGCGGCAACACTGGAGGACTGCATTTTGGTGGTGCTCCCCGAGTACCGAGTCTTGGTTCCCGGGATGAAAACCCAAGTTCTGGCCTTTATTGTTTGTATCTGGCAATGGCCTTGTTGAAGGCATTGTTTTGGGTGAACTCAGACTTTCTGTCAGGCAATTTGAACCACCTTGGAGTTGCCCTAGTATTATATCCTGTTAAATTAGAATCGTATTTTGATCTTCCTAGATATTGATTTTCGCGCGAAATCAAAAACATGAAGAAAATAGGAATTAAACAATTAATAGTTTAGTCAAAAAATTACATAAAATATTCCAAAGTGATAAGATAATAGCATTAAACAATAAAAAAATATTAATACATTCGATGATATAATAGCCCATAGAGCTTAGTGCCAGTTCACACATCTCAATTTTGTACGGACATGCACAAAATTTATAGCAATTTCAAACATCTCAATTTTATATGTAATGTCAGCTGATGTGGTAGACGTTGCAATTAACCATACCCTATATGTGGTGTTAGGGTATTTCCTTCTTCTGGCATGACGTCAGCCCGTCCCAGAGAGCATTGGCGGGGGAGGGATCCATCGTGGGAGTGGTGCGCAGAGGGATCAAAGGTGGATGACAACAACCATGGCCGGGGTACCGACTTTTATAACAATCACTGATAGAAAAAGAGGCTTCCGTCCAGCCCCATTAGTCGCGAAACTGTAGGAACCGCGACTAATGAAGTCTTTAGTCGCGGTTCGGCAGATGAACCGCGACCAAATGCCTGGGCCCAGGGCGCTCGCGGGCTTTAGTCGCGGTTGGCCAGGCCAACCGGGACTAAAGGTGCCCAAAGGCCTTTAGTCGCGGTTGGCCAGGCCAACCACGACTAAAGCTCCTCCCTTTTAGTCCCGGTTTGTGGCACGAACCGGAACTAATGGGGTTGAGACCTTTAGTCCCGGTTCGTGCCACGAACCGGTACTAAAGGTCCCATTTTCAAACTCTAACCCCCCCCCCCCCGGGGATCGCCTTTTCAGTTTTAAAAAAATTAAAAGAAAATAATGGAAATGTCAAAAAAATAAAAGAAAATAAGTTTCTCATGTGATATGTGGTCTAGTTGTTGGGAAAATTTGCAAATGTGAATTTTGACTTTATTTGCAAAATCTCTCTGAAATTTGTAAAAATGGGCATAACTTTTG
>NW_025227329.1:31480-43227 GCF_018294505.1 Triticum aestivum | reverse complement strand
CGGATCGCCTTTTCAGTTTTAAAAAAAATAAAAGAAAATAATGGAAATGTCAAAAAAATAAAAGAAAATAAGTTTCTCATGTGATATGTGGTCTAGTTGTTGGGAAAATTTGCAAATGTGAATTTTGACTTTATTTGCAAAATCTCTCTGAAATTTGTAAAAATGGGCATAACTTTTGCATACTAACTCGGATGAAAAAGTTTTTTATATGAAAAATCATCTACTCGAAAAGTTACATCCAAATTTAATTGGGGGAACCCCGTTAAACATTTTCAAAATCCTCAAAAACCTAATAGAAAAAAAGTTACGGGGCTTGTAAGATCTAGAGTGGAAAAAATTGAAAAATATTCAAACAGTGGGCAAACTATGGTCAAACAATGGTCAAACTAATTATTCTAGAATATTAGTGTTACTAAATAATTATTTTAATTATTTCAATTTTGGTCAAATCTGGTCAAACTGTGGTCAACTGTGGTCAAACTGTGGTCAAACAATGGTTAAACTAATTATTCAAGAAATATTAGTGTTACTAAATAATTATTGTTTTTTAAAACAATAGTTTCAAACTCAAACAGTGAAATGTGTGAGAATAGAACCCGGAAGGTTAATAGGATTGACATCTTATTATTGTCAGGAAAACAACAAGTGCAGACTTGGAGCGTGGGAGAATAGAACCCGGAAGTTAAGCGTGCTTGGGCTGGAGTAGTGAGAGGGATGGGTGACCAGTTGGGAAGTTAGATGATTTGGAATGATGAGGGGTGATAAAAGAATAAATTGAGAAGTGATGAGGGGTGGTGATTAGAGACTAGAGGTTAAAATAATTCAGAAATTTGAAAAAAAAAATTCAATTTTTTTTTTCAAAAACCTGTGGCGGCCTTTAGTCGCGGTTAGCCACAAGAACCGCGACTAAAGGTCCTCCGCCCCGACGGCCACCTGGCGCCCACGTGGACGGGTCTTTAGTCGCGGTTCTTAAGCAACCGCGACTAAAGGGGGGGGCCTTTAGTCGCGCCCGTTCGGTCGCGGTTGCGCAACCGCGACTAATGGCAGTTGCGAACCGCGACCAAAGGCCCTTTTTCCACCAGTGAATGGTAGGCGGCAAACGGACTGACGGGTGGCGCCGGAGGAGAAGCCTAAGAAACCACGTGCCATCAATGCGAGCGGCAGATGGATGGACGGGCTGCCGCAGTGTCGTTTGAACACATCGCAATTGCCTGCACCGGGAAGCGGTGCGGGCGGTGCTCTCGGACGGTGCTCTGCTTCAATACCGGCGCCAGTGAGCAGCCGCGTCCGCTCTAGCCGGGCATGAATGCGGGTGATGACGCTTTGGAGCGGCGCTGACCGAAAATGCGCGGGAGGATGGAGGGTTTTTTGGTGGGTCTGGGCGGGTCAGAAACAGGCTTGGGAGCGGTCCGTACTCCTGCCAACCTTTCCACATTTGTCTCTGGTTTGCGGGAAAAAACAAGTCCGGTCAACGCAGCTGTCCGATGCAGACCCGCGTTGGATGGCTTTCGTGGTCGTGACCGATGTAGGTTGTTCTCAGTGTTTGCCGCAAGAAAAATTCCCAGTGTTTTTTCTTAGAAGATTTTTTTTCTCAGTGGAACGTACAAGCCTGGGCATGGATGGGCCAACGTTACATCTTACATGGCAGGCTAAGCCTGCAGCTGCGTACAACCTCAGCGTTAATCTCAAAAAAAGAAAAAAAAAGACTCAGCGTTCCTACACTCAGCTGCCTACTTCCCATTGTCTAAACCGTACCCCCCAGTCTCTCCACTCTCAGCAGCGGACGGACCGGAGAAAGAAGGACCGGAGCAGTCGGCGACTTCACCCTGCCCCGTCCCCGTCCGCATCCCCGATCTGGTTAGCCCACCCCTTCTCCTTCCCTTCCTTCTCCATCTAATCTACTAGTGATTCCTTTTCGTCTCATCTTATTTTCCCTCTATTAGTAAACCCTAGCCAGATTATCCGCTCCTAATCAAACCCTAACATCCATCCCCTTCTGCAGCAGTGCACAGAGAGAGAGGAGAGGGTACCGCTGATGGATTCCGCTGGTGAGACTCCCCAAGGCCAAGGGTAAGATCCCACTGGTGTTCCTCCCCCTCTTAATTTGTACTTGCTTTGTACTCCCTCCGTCCCAAATTCTCGTCTTAGATTAGTCTAGATACGGCGTATCTAGACTAATCTAAGACAAGAATTTTGGGACGGAGGGAGTATATGCTATCGCTATTCTGGATGGATGTGCATATGTCCGTTGGGTTCTAGCAGCTGTCCTGATGTGAATATATGTGTGTCCATTGATAAAATTCCTTTTCATGCCAGGGCCGATACCTTTCCCACGCGTGTGGACGGCGGTTGGCTGCGCTGTTCTGTGCCGCTGGCCGACCCAGTATCCGAGGTGCTTGGCGACGACAACCTCCTCATCGAGATCCTCGTCCGCCTCCCTCCAAAGCCGTCCTCGCTCGCCCGTGCGTCCGCCGTATCCAAGCGCTGGGGCAGCATCCTCTATGACCCCCAGTTCCGCAAATCCTTCCTCAAGCACCACCGGAAGCCTCCTCTGCTCGGCTTCTTCAGAGGGTATGCTAAAAGCTTCATTCCTGCCATGGACTCGCCTGACCACATCCCTGCTACCCGCTTCTCCCTGCCCAAGAGCACCAGAACCTACCACACCGATGAAGCATACATGGGCTGCCGCCACGGTCTCTCTGTCCTAATTGACAGGAATAAGCATGAGACCGTCGTGTGGGATCCCCTCACCGGCAAAGAGCACATCGTGTCTTTTCCACCAGGATTCCACTCTATGAGGACAAACTCAGCCTGGCATGGCGCTGTACTGTGCGTTGATGCCGAAGATGGGCACGTCCATGGAGATTGCTTCTCAAGCCCATTTAAATTGGTTTTGGTCTGCAATGGATTCAGTACACAGGCATCTTGTTCTCTCTATGACTCAGCGTCTAGCGTTTGGGGAAATATTTTCTCGGTGACCATAGCAAATAGGATTTCTGTGACAAGCCGCAGCATCCTTGTCGGGAATACACTTTGCTGGTTGATTTGTGGTGGTGAAGTTCTTGTGTTTGATTTCGAAATGCAAAGTCTTGTTGTGATCAAGACACCGGTGGAAAACCACGTTACCAACGACCGGTGTTTTCAGCTCTTGCGGATGGCCGATGGTGGCCTTGGCCTTGCTGGTTTGTTGGACCTGACCATCCAATTATGGGATAGGAAATCTAACTGTGATGGCATTGACGAATGGGTGTTGCTGCGGAAAACCATTCCACTGGATGAGATGCTTCCAAGGAGAATAAGTTATGCATTTTTTGTTGGGTATGATGAGGAGTCAAATTTGGTTGTTCTCTCCACGATGATTGGCAACTTCACGCTCCAAGTTGACTCGATGCAGATCAAACATATTGTTAAAAGAAACCAGATATGTCATGACACCTTTCATCCCTACAGGAATTTCTATGCTGCAGGTAATGACCCCTATCTAAATTGGACAAGCAAAATAGTGCAATTAGTTTTCGCTCCTATTCATTCCAGTTACTTATGGTATGTTCTTGCGGTAACATTGTTCATGTTATTAGGATTGAACTATATATATATAAGAATACAATGTCTTGTTTGTTTCTCTGTTGATCTGGTCATGTTATGGTTATCTAATTTCCCATTGTTTGCCTAACTTGGCTGATTAGAGGGACCCATTAAAGCTAGAACATGAATACAAATATGGCTTTGATGCCTGGCCATTGCTAAAGGCTAAATACAATTATGTGCTTGTAATGATCTTTTCATCAGAGGGTTTCTAGAAATTGGAAAATGGCAATAGCTGCAGCAGTGAAACCATATGAAATAATTAATCAATTGGAACATCTGGAGGCGGTTTAAGGCTTGTCACGTTTTCTTCTTCACTATTCTTCCTTGCAAGAATTAAGTTTATATTGATTGATCTTGATATAAATCTTCAATTCATGATACCATGTTCTCTAGTTTTTATTGAAAAGTAGCACTAGTTTATTAATTTCACGTAGTGCTATGTTATGCTTGTTATGGAACTCTGGTTTCACATTCTGTGCATATTTATGTTGGCTTTATGGTCATAATTGGTACAAAACTTACTCGACAATTATTCTGGGTAAATGCATTTTCTCTAAACATGTAATACAATAATTCATTTCTAGACCTGGCGATATATGCGGAGCCACACTGGACTTTTCTTTGAATTTTCATTTGGTTTGTGCTTCATTTTCTTCTAGGCAGCGGAGTTGGGAGGAAAGGCACAGATCTGGCCGGAACTTTGAACACACCTGATATGCTAACGTGCTATCTTTGTCAAACAACTTAGGTAATTTTCTCTTTTCATATACCTTTTTTTTGCTTGGTTACCCAATTTACAAGATGGTGCATAGTTTATGCTTGCATTTTCCTTCGTACTAGACATACCAGCATGGCATACTAGAAATTTTTCCATCGTTCTCCGAGCCTCACATATAGCATGGCACAAAAAAAGTAAATCAGGAATGAGTCAACATTCTTGGGAGTTCTGTTTTTTTTTGCGTCACATGATTGGCGGCGAGTCACTGATCTCTTAGTTTCTACTGCGATCGTACATAGTTATGTTGCAAGAATCTTGTAAACATGTCAACATACAGCTGCTAGAACAAACTAAATGCTCTGTTATTGTTGTTCTCCATTTGAAGGGGAGCCTTGGCGCAGTGGTAAAGCTGCTGCCTTGTGACCATGAGGTCATGGGTTCAAGTCCTGGAAACAGCCTCTTACAGAAATGTAGGGAAAGGCTGCGTACTATAGACCCAAAGTGGTCGGACCCTTCCCTGGACCCTGCGCAAGCGGGAGCTACATGCACCAGGTTGCCCTTTTATTGTTGTTCTCCATTTGTGGTATCAGTTTGTCGAATAATGATGGGATGATTGAGCTCTGGATATTTTTTCTGAGTGGGCATGATAAATTAGTTTGACTGAGATGACATTGATGTTCTGCAGGTATCCAGAGTTAAATTCGGGTTGTCAAGATGCGGACATGGCTATTTGGTGTAAGGAAGTTGTTCCATTTTGTATGGTGTGGTGGATGCTCGCACTGGTAGAAAAATGGCCTATAGTCCCGGTTCGTAAGGGCCTTTAGTCCCGGTTCCGGAACCGGGACTAAAGTGTCGGTACTAATACCTCCCCCCTTTAGTCCCGGTTCAATCCAGAACCGGGACTAAAGGCCCTCCACGTGGGCAGTGCGCAAAGCCCAGCCAGGAGACCCTTTGGTCCCGGTTGGTGGCACCAACCGGGACCAATAGGCATCCATGCGTCAGCACTTCTGTGGTTGGGGTTTTTGTTATTGTTTTGAAAGGGTTGTGGGGGGGTTGGGGGTTTTGGGGGGTTAATTTAGGTGTTTCATATATTGTGTTAGCTAGTTATAATTAATAGAGAGAAGTGTCCTCTCTTATGTCTGTGCTTGGTCGATGCTACGTACTAGACATACGTATAGAGAGGACTAGACACGCTAGCTAGCTAGTAAGCAAACGAAGGAAACAAAAAATCGTCATGAACATATATGCATATAGAGAGAAGTGATATCGACCACCTCACCTTCTCCGAGAGATTGGTCGAACAACAAGTTCTCGTATATCTATCTGACACTACCGGCTACATATATACAATAATTATCTGTTACAAATATAATCATATGGACTCAGGGTCCACATAGAATTCTTCGTCTTCAGGGATCACGTGGTCAAGAAAGAATGCCGCCAATTCCTCTTGAATTGCTCGCATGCGAACTGGTGCTAGGAGTTCATCCCGCTTTCGAAACATCTAATTTGAAGAAGGGGGTCAATACATACATACATACATATATATATATATATATATATATATATATATATATATATATATATATAAATGAATGAAACTCAACACAAATGATGGTAATAAAATAAAATTGTGAATGTTGTTATTTACGTACTTCATATTGTTCGTTAGAGTACCCGCCCCGCTCACAGGTCGTGTGACGGATGGACTCGCAGATGTAGTATCCACAGAAATCATTCCCTTGTTCCTGCCACAACCACTTTACAAGAAATAGAGGTCAATCAAACTGATAAGCAAGAATGCTAAATGGTATTGATGAAACTAGCGCTTGAATCACTAGGAGATGCGCGGAACATGCTACTATAGTACTTACTTTCGGGTGTCTAAATTCCAGCTCCTTCGGCAGTCCCGGAACTGTTTTGGTGAATTTTCTCCAAACCCTGCCAGACAAAGAAAACAATTACTTGATATCAGGAAATGAACAAAGTTGCTGATATGGTGGATAATGATCGATTTAACTTACTTCTTGAGGATTTCAGTCATGTCCGCATACTCTTTGGGATCTTTTCGTTTAAAGTCCAAGACGGTTACTACTCCTTGCTCAAGCTTAATCTCTAGGAGAATATAGTGGAAACTGCACACACATGCATAACTCATGAATTACATTACTATAACCTTGACTAATATATAAGGGAAATCGAATACGCACAAGACAGTAACACTCACCTGAAGTTGTAAGGAAAGAGTATTATATCTTTGTTTTGATTTATTACGAACGATCGTAGCAAGTTGGCCTCGGTAGCTGCGGCATGAAGTTTAACCTGAGTTACATCTGTGAGATATGTGTTAATGAACCCAATATCACCGACTTGTCTTTTCTTCAATTCGGCGATCTTCAATCTGCATAATATAGTGAGGATGATTATAAATACATGCAATGAAAGAGCTAAGCTATATAGAGAAACTTAATGACAGAAGTAGTACTACTTACAGACAGTAGCAGGCGACCGTTGTTTTATCGAGGGCCAATTGATTGAAAAACTGATAGAACTCCTCAAATGGAACAGGCAACAGATCAATTCCAACGAGGTCATGCTCCTTTTTAACTTTCACATACAAAGTACTCCTCCCCCCAGAGTCTCTGCAGATTTTCAAGTACCAATCATGCAATCTTCGCATCATCGTTGATAGAGATCTTTCATCTTTGACGAGAGGCTTCCCGTACTCGTATCTTTGTATCTGCACGTCCATGGGTTCATAATGTACTTCGTCGGGCAGGTAATCTGCAAGATTGCTATGACCGGGCACCATCCTCGGATCATTAGCGACGTTGTGGCTAGGCACCTTGAGCGGGGGGCACGATTGCTTCGCTTGTTCGCCGAGCTGGGCAATTTGTTTCCCAGCTCATCGTTCTTTCAGCCTTTGATCACTGACAGTACTTTCCGACCGCTCCGCTTCGGCAAATTCCTTTCCAATAATGCGGTCATAGTTTCCTTTTGGCGGATCAGACTTTGGTGGTTTTGTTAGGGCAGCCAGAGTGCGCTTCACTTTCACCCGATCTACCTTCTCCTCCGGAGGTGGATGTTTCTTTGCTTTCACCCCTTCAAAGAAGTTCCTCACTTCTTCTCGCGCGATCTCGGCGTTCTCCTCCAGGGTCCTCTCATATGGTAACTTCTCTGGAGTCTTCAGAGAAGGACCGAATCTGTATGTCCTCCCGCCTCTGGTTGTACTGCTAGACGCCGACCGAGCAGATGGAGCGGTTGTCTTCTTTACTTGCTTAAGAGGCGGAGGAGAAGGACTACGACGCGCCAGAGCAGCTGGAGCGGCGGCAAGTCTCTTCCGCCCTTGCTGACGAGGCGGAGAAGGAGGAGGCTGGCTGCTCGGGCGCGTCGGCGCAGGCGGAGTGCCGCCATGCGCCGGAGAAGGAGCCGGCCGAGGGCCCTGATCGTCACTCGCCGGAGGAGGAGGCGGTGGAGGCGGAGTGCCCTGACTCGCCGGAGGAGGAGGAGGAGGCGGTGGCGTCCAGTTCGGAAGATTGATGAGCTCCTTCCGCCATAGGCATGGAGTCTTCAGAGCAGACCCCAACCGAGTCTCCCCTTCACCGGTAGGGTGGTCAAGCTGGAGGTCCTCAAATCCCTCCGTTATCTCATCCACCATCACCCTAGCATATCCTTCTGGAATCGGCCGGCAGTGAAAAGTTGCACCGGGTTCAATAGGATAAACAGAGCCAACAGCCGCCTTGACCTTCAAATTCATCCATTGCGTCGTAAGGTGGCAATTTTGAGACTCCGTTATAGCATCCACGGGATAGCTGGCAGGAGCCGTCAAGGCATGCTCTAGCTGAAGCAGCTCGGTGGAAGCCACGCTGCTTCTGCGCTGAGATGGCGGGGTAGCTTCGGGGAGGCTTCGGCAGTACGTTTGCTGCAATTTGCTTCTCGTTCCTCCATCGCGTCTACCCTTGCTTGCAGCGCCTGTATTTGGTCTGCTGCACTTTTTTCCTCCTCTCATGGGATTTGTAACCGCCTGCGTCCGAAAACCCAACCTTCCACGGAATGGAGCCTGGCGTGCCTCGTGCCCGTCCAGGGTGCTCAGGATTCCCGAGGGCCATTATGAGCTCGTCGTTCTCTCTGTCTGGAAAGAACGTCCCTTCCTGCGCTGCTTCGATATACTGCTTAAGCTTACTGACTGGTATGTCCATTTGATCGTTCGTCCAAATGCACTTCCCTGTTACAGGGTCCAATGTTCCGCCAGCCCCGAAGAACCAAGTCCGGCAACGGTCTGGCCAGTTAATTGTCTCTGGTTCGATCCCTTTATGAACCAGATCATTCTCAGTCTTGGACCACTTAGGCCGGGCTACGAGGTAGCCACCTGACCCCGTGCGATGGTGAAGCTTCTTCTTCGCAGCATTTTGCTTGTTTGTCGCCGACATCTTCTTACTCTTTTCTGATGTCTTGTGGGCCACAAATGCGGGCCAGTGATCTCTGATCTTCTCATATCTGCCCTTGAATTCCGGTGTCTCATTATTTTCGACAAACTTATTCAGCTCTTTCTTCCACCTCCTGAATAGTTCTGCCATCCTCTTCAGAGCAAAAGACTTGATTAATTTCTCTTTAACTGGGTTCTCTGGATTATCCTCAGGCGGTAGGGTGAAATTTGACTTCAGCTCAGTCCAAAGATCATTTTTTTGCATATCATTGACATAAGACACCTCAGGGTCTTCTGTAGCCGGCTTAAACCATTGCTGGATGCTTATCGGGATCTTGTCCCTAACCAGAACCCCGCACTGAGCAACAAATGCGCTCTTTGTCCGGAGGGGTTCAATAGGTTGGCTGTCGGGCGCGATTTCTATGATCTCAAACTTTTCATCCGAGCTCAACTTTTTCTTCGGGCCTCGTCTCTTTACCGAAGTTGTGCTCGATTCGGAGGGCTAGAAAAAAGAACAAAGACTTAATTAATATGTGTACATACCAAAACAATGAATGCATCAATCAGCTAGTCAGCATAGGCTTAACTAATATATATACCTGGCCGGACTCGGTTCGGTCACTAGAGCCGTCATCACGGTCTCCTTCTTGCACCGGCATTGGGTCACCAGAGCCGTCCTCATGTTCTTCTTCTTGCACCGGCATTAGGTCACCGTAGCCAGCTTGTTCACCCTCTCCTTCCAGACCATCGGTTTCGTTGAGAAACAACGAGATGGCATCACTTCCTTCTGCGATTATGTCCCTCAACAACGCTTCTTTTGTTGCTTCGTCTAGGGCGGTGTCCATAGTTTCTACAAATATTTACAACATGGCAATTATTATTCAAACATGACAGATGGATATATTAGTGCCAAACGTAGAACTAGCTACCTAATCATAGTAAGCTATCGGGAGGGGTATATATTGACAACGATGACACTACATCTATGTCCCTCGACGACCCTCGTTCTCGATAAAAAAAAAGAGGAAGAAGAAGAAAAAAAAGAGGAGAAGAAAGAATAGAGGAGAAGATCTCCTCTATTCTTTCTTCTCCTCTTTTTTCTCTTCTTCCTCTTCCTTTTTTATCCTCTTCTTCCTCTCATGTTCGATAGGATCGCCGAGGGGTCGGGAGGTTGCCTAGTGTCAAGGGATTCAACAAAACCATGTGTTCATCATTAGGCGAAAGTAACATGTGCATGATGGTACGAAGCTCTTCAAAGTTGTTCTGGAACGGAGTCCCAGATAGGATAATTCGCTTTTTGGTACAAAGTTCAGCAAGAGCCTTCCAAATATCGCTATTTGGAAGGCCTTTGCTGAATTCGTACCAAAAGGCGGATTATTCTATGCAGGACTCCATTCCAGAACAACTTTGCAGAACTTCGTACCAACATGCCCTGGTTACTTCCGGCTAATGATGAAGGCATGGATTTCTTCAATACTTTGACACTAGGAAACCTCTCTCTACTTCCGGCTAATAAGAAGAAGAAGAAGAAGAAGAAGAAGAAGAAGAAGAAGAAGAAGAAGAAGAAGAAGAAGAAAAGAAGAAAAAAAAAAGAGGAGAAGAAGAAAGGAATAGTGGAGAAGAAGAGAAAATAGAATATGCTATTTTCTCTTCTTCTCCACTATTCCTTTCTTCTTCTCCTCTTCTTTTTCTTCTTTTTTCTTCTTCTTATTTATTTCTCCTCTTTTTTTCGGTAGAGGAAACCCTAAATAGCTAGCAAGTATCGTGGGTGTGAGATACATGTGGCCTTCGGTGTCGGACACTACATCCACGTCCCACAAGTGACGTGGGCGTCGAAGCCCGCGCCACTTGTGGGATGTGGGTGTAGTGTCCGACACCGACGGTACATGTATCTCACACCGACGATACTTTCTGTTTAGGGTTTCTCCTCTACCGCTCCTTGACCTCTCGACGACCCTCGTTCCCGATAAAAAAAGATTAAGAAGAAGAAGAAAAAAGAAGAGAAGAAAGAATAGAGGAGAAGACTTCCTCTTCTTCCTCTCCTCTTCTTCTCCCTCTTCTTCCCCTTCTTCCTCGCCTCTCTCATGAATGTCCGGCGTTCTCGACCCCCCCCCACGTGTCGAAGAAAAAAAAGAAGAAAAAAAAGAGGAGAAGAAGAAAGGAATAGAGGAGAAAAGAGAAAATAGAATATATATTCTATTTTTTTCTTCTTCTCCTCTATTCCTTTCTTCTTCTCCTCTCCTTTTTCTTCTTTTTTCTTCTTCTTATTTATTTCTCCTCTTCTTTTCGGTATAGGAAACCCTAAATAGCTAGCAAGTATCGTGGGTGTGAGATACATGTGGCCTTCGGTGTCGGACACTACATCCACGTCCCACAAGTGACGTGGGCGTCGAAGCCCGCGCCACTTGTGGGATGTGGGTGTAGTGTCCGACACCGACGGTACATGTATCTCACACCGACGATACTTTCTATTTAGGGTTTCTCCTCTACCGCTCCTCGACCTCTCGACGACCCTCGTTCCCGATAAAATAAAGAGGAAGAAGAAGAAGAAAAAAGAAGAGAAGAAAGAATAGAGGAGAAGACTTCCTCTTCTTCCTCTCCTCTTCTTCTCCCTCTTCTTCCCCTTCTTCCTCGCCTCTCTCATGAATAAATATACATGTACAGTATATATGAACAAAAAATATATCAATACATCCATCGATATCATTCCATACATACATATACATCTACATTATATATGAACAAAAAAATATCAAAATTCATCATACATACATGTACAGTATATATGAACAAAAATTATAAACTTTCTCCCCAACTCATACATACATACATACATACATCTACATCATATCAATATTTTGCAAATTAAGGAGCAGGGAAGGAAGGAAGGGGGGAGGATGGGGCGGTAGCTACCTCTCCCGGAGGGATCGGGGAGGAGACGCGGGCGACCGGCGTCGGGGGCGACGGCAACGAGGACGGGCTCGGGGTCGGCGAGGGCGAGGGCGACGGCGAGGC
>NW_025227329.1:24980-30861 GCF_018294505.1 Triticum aestivum | reverse complement strand
CGGACAGGCTCGGGGGCGCAGGGGGTGCTCGGGGGCGGCGGATGGGCTCGGCGGCGCAGGGGGTGCTCGGGGGCGGTGGACGGGCGGCCGGCGACGATGGCGAGGCAGGGCGCGCTCGGGGGCGGGGCAGGGGCAACGGCGGCGACGGCGAGGCGAGCAGAGGGGCAGCCTGGCGGCAACGTCGGGGCGGGATTGAAGAAACTGAACCAAAATTTTCACAAGTGTGGCTTATATAGACGGAGCATTGGTCCTGGTTGGTGGCACAAACCGGGACTAATGCCCCCTTTGGTCCCGGTTGGTGCCACGAACCGGGACCAAAGGCCAATTTTCAGCAGCCCAAAGTGAGGGAAGAGGTGGCCTTTGGTCCCGATTGGTGGAACCAACCGGGACTGAAGGGGGGCATTGGTCACGGTTGGTGCCACGAACCGGGACCAATGGCCCCTTTAGTCCCGGTTGGTGCCACCAACCGGGACCAATGGCCTTTGCTGCCCCGAGCCCAAAAGTTTAGTCCCACATCGCTAGCTGAAGGGCGCCGGTACTGGTTTATAAGCGCTAGTGTGCCTACCCATTCGAGCTCCTCTCTAATGCAGGCTTTCGGGCCTAAACTTGCTACTGCATGTGGGCCTATTGGGCCTTCTGCGGGCCTGAATCCTGGCCCATGTAGGGTTTCTAGTCGTATTCAGGCCGTGGAGGCCCAGTAGGAGGCATTTTTTTTGGTTTTTCTTTTTTATTTCTATATTTTTTTGGTTTTTATTTTTTTATTTCTACTTAAAACTAAATACTTGCAGTTTTTTAGTGATTTCTTTTCTTTTAGGTCACAAAAATTATAAACTTTCTGTTAGTGCCATTAGTTTTAAATTTTAAATAGTTTAAATTTGAATTTTTAAAAATTTGTGTGAATCACTAGTTTATGAATAACTTTACTATAAAAATAGATTTTTTTCTATTTATTTTTTATTTCTACTTACAACTAAATACTTACAGTTCTTTAGTGATTTCTTTTTGCTTTTAGGTCACAAAAATTATAAACTTTCTGTTAGTGCCATTAGTTTTAAATTTAAAATAGTTTAAATTTGAATTTTTAAAAATTTGTGTGAATCACTAGTTTATGAATAACTTTACTATAAAATTAGAATTTTTTTCTTCTTTGCTATTTATTTTTTATTTATACTTACACTTAAATACTTATAGTTTGATTTTAGGTCACAAAAATTATATTCTTTTTGCTATTGAAGAATATTATAGTTTTATTTTAGTTGATCATAACATAATATTTTAATTGATTGTTTTTATTTTCATAAAAGTTTTGTAGTTTATTCTGTTTGCTATTAATTCATTCTTTGAGCTAAATGACTCTGAAATTGAAAAGCATTTCAAAATGAACTCTGAAAAGGTTGAAAGTTGGCATGGTATCATCATTTCACCCACATAGCATGTGCATGTACAAAACGGACAATGGTAGCATGTTCGTCTGTTACGAATTTGGCATGGTATCATCATAATAGTTGCGGGAGAAAGTCTTTACTTTTTCTTCGCTTGTGTCATTTGCTTATTGCGCCGTAACCATGGATAATCTTCATTGTTTATCAGGATGCTTGGGTCAGCCTTGACATTGAAGGGAGGAATTTCATGAAACTTTTCATAATCTTCAGACATGTATGTCTTGTCGTCCACTCCCAGGATGTCCCTTTTTCCTGAAAGAACTATGTGGCGCTTTGGCTCATCGTATGATGTATTCGCTTCCTTATCTTTTTCTTTTTCTCGGTTTGGTAGACATGTCCTTCACATAGATAACCTGTGCCACATCATTGGCTAGGACGAACGGTTCGTCAGTGTACCCAAGATTTTTTAGATCCACTGTTGTCATTCCGTACTTTGGGTCTACCTGTACCCCGCCGCCTAACAGATTGACCCATTTGCACTTAAACAAAGGGACCTTAAAATCAGGTCCGTAGTCAAGTTCCCATATGTCCACTATGTAACCATAATATGTGTCCTTTCCTCTCTCGGTTGCTGCATCAAAGCGAACACCGCTGTTTTGGTTGGTGCTCTTTTGATCTTGGGCGATCGTGTAAAATGTATTCCCATTTATCTCGTATCCTTTGTAAGTCAATACAGTCAAAGATGGTCCCCTGGACAACAAGTACAACTCATCACAAACAGTGTTGTCATCTCTGAGACGTGTTTCCAACCAACTGCTGAAAGTCCTGATGTGTTCACATGTAATATAGTCGTCGCACTGCTCCGGGTGTTTGGAGCGCAGACTGTTCTTGTGTTCATCGACATACGGGGTCACCAAGGTAGAGTTCTATAGAACTGTGTAGTGTGCTTGAGACCAAGAATATCCGTCCCTGCATATTATTGAGTCTCTTCCAAGAGTGCCTTTTCCAGTCAGTCTCCCCTCATACCGCGATTTAGGGAGACCTATCTTGTTAAGGCCAGGAATGAAGTCAACACAAAACCTGATAACATCCTCTGTTTGATGGCCCATGGAGATGCTTCCTTCTGGCCTAGCGCGGTTACGGATATATTTCTTTAGGACTCCCATGAACCTCACAAAGGGGAACATATTGTGTAGAAATACGGGCCCCAGGATGACAATCTCATCGACTAGATGAACTAGGGCGTGCGTCATGATATTGAAGAAGGATGGTGGGAACACCAGCTCGAAACTGACAAGACAATGCGCCACATCACTCCTTACCCTTGGTACGATTTCTGGATCGATCACCTTCTGAGAGATTGCATTGAGGAATGCACATAGCTTCACAATGGCTAATCGGATGTTTTCTGGTAGAAGCCCCCTCAATGCAACCGGAAGCAGTTGCGTCATAATCACATGCCAGTCATGAGACTTTAGGTTCTGAAACTTTTTCTCTGGCATATTTATTATTCCCTTTATATTCGACGAGAAGCCAGTCGTGACCTTCATACTGAGCAGGCATTCAAAGAAGATTTCTTTCTCTTCTTTCGTAAGAGCGTAGCTGGCAGGACCTTTATACTGCTTCGGAGGCATGCCGTCTTTTTCGTGCAAACGTTGCAGGTCCTCTCGTGCCTCAGGTGTATCTTTTGTCTTCCCATACACGCCCAAGAAGCCTAGCAGGTTCACGCAAAGGTTCTTCGTCACGCGCATCACGTCGATTGAGGAGCGGACCTCTAGGTCTTTCTAGTAGGGTAGGTCCCAAAATATAGATTTCTTCTTCCACATGGGTGCGTGTCCCTCAGCGTCATTCGGAACAGCTAGTCCACCGGGACCCTTTCCAAAGATTACGTAGTGTAAATCATTGACCATCGCAAGCACGTGATCACCGGTGCGCATGGAGGGCTTCTTCCGGTGATCTGCCTCGCCTTTGAAATGCTTGCCTTTCTTTCGACATTGATGGTTGGTCGGAAGAAATCGACGATGGCCCAGGTACACATTCTTCCTGCATTTGTCCAGGTATATACTTTCAGTATCATCTAAACAGTGCGTGCATGCGTGGTATCCTTTGTTTGTCTGTCCTGAAAGGTTACTGAGAGCGGGCCAATCGTTGATGGTCACGAACAGCAACGCCTTAAGGTTAAATTCCTCCTGTCTGTGCTCATCCCACGTACGTAGACCGTTTCCATTCCACAGCTGTAAAAGTTCTTCAACTAATGGCCTTAGGTACACATCAATTTTGTTGCCGGGTTGCTTAGGGCCTTGGATGAGAACTGGCATCATAATGAACTTCCGCTTCATGCACATCCAAGGAGGAAGGTTATACATACATAGAGTCATGGGCCAGGTGCTGTGATTGCTGCTCTGCTCCCCGAAAGGATTAATGCCATCCATGCTTAAAGCAAACCATACATTCCTTGGGTCCTTTGCAAACTCATCCCAGTACTTTCTCTTGATTTTTCTCCACTGCGACCCGTCAGCGGGTGCTCTCAACTTCCCATCTTTCTTTCGGTTCTCACTGTGCCATCGCATCAACTTGGCATGCTCTTCGTTTCTGAATAGACGTTTCAACCGTGGTATTATAGGAGCATACCACATCACCTTCGCAGGAACCCTCTTCCTGAGGGGCTCGCCGTCAACATCACCAGGGTCATCTCGTCTGATCTTATACCGCAACGCACCGCATACCGGGCATGCGTTCAGATCCTTGTATGCACCGCGGTAGAGGATGCAGTCATTAGGGCATGCATGTATCTTCTCCACCTCCAATCCTAGAGGGCATACGACCTTCTTTGCTGCGTATGTACTGTCGGGCAATTCGTTATCCTTTGGAAGCTTCTTCTTCAATATTTTCAGTAGCTTCTCAAATCCTTTGTCAGCCACAGCATTCTCTGCCTTCCACTGCAGCAATTCCAGTACGGTACCGAGCTTTGTGTTGCCATCTTCGCAATTGGGGTATAACCCTTTTTGTGATCCTCTAACATGCGATCGAACTTCAGCTTCTCCTTTTGACTAATGCATTGCGTCCTTGCATCGACAATGACCCGGCGGAGATCATCATCATCGGGCACATCGTCTGGTTCCTCTTGATCTTCAGCAGCTTCACCCGTGGCAACATCATTGGGCACATCGTCTGGTTCCTCATGATCTTCACCAGCTCCCCCCGTTGCAGCATCACCGTATTCAGGGGGCACATAGTTGTCATCGTACTCTTCTTCTTCGTCGTCTTCCATCATAACCCCTATTTCTCTGTGCCTCGTCCAAACATTATAGTGTGGCATGAAACCCTTGTAAAGCAGGTGGGAGTGAAGGATTTTCCGGTTAGAGTAAGACCTCGTATTCCCACATTCAGTGCATGGACAACACATAAAACCATTCTGCTTGTTTGCCTCAGCCGCATCGAGAAATTCATGCACGCCCTTAATGTACTCGCGGGTGTGTCTGTCACCGTACATCCATTGCCGGTTCATCTGCGTGCATTATATATAATTAAGTGTCCAAATTAATAGAAGTTCATCATCACATTAAAACCAAAGTGCATACATAGTTCTCATCTAACAACATATAGCTCTTCAGAGCATCTAATTAATTAAACCATACATTGAAACTATGTAAAACATTTCAATGCGAAAACAAATGCGATCATAATCACAACCAAGGTAACAATTGATCCAACGGCATAATGATACCAAGCCTCGGTATGAATGGCATATTTTCTAATCTTTCTAATCTTCAAGCGCATTGCATCCATCTTGATCTTGTGATCATCGACGACATCCGCAACATGCAACTCCAATATCATCTTCTCCTCCTCAATTTTTTTTATTTTTTCCTTCAACAAATTGTTTTCTTCTTCAACTAAATTTAACCTCTCGACAATAGGGTCGGTTGGCATTTCCGATTCACATACATCCTAGATAAATAAAATCTATGTCACGTTGGTCGGCATAATTTTCATAAACAATATATGAACCAATAGTTATAAAGATAATATACATACCAAATCCGAATCATAGACAGGACGAGGGCCGACGGGGGCGGATACCAAAACCATCGCACTATATAAGATGCAATAATAAATATAAAAAAATGATACAAGTATCTATCTAAACATACAAGTAAGAATATTTTTCCTTTCAGAAAGAAGATAAGAACAAGAGGCTCACCACGGTGGTGTCGGTGATGAGATCGGCGCTGGTGATCGACGGCGGTGAAGACGGGGACGGGGCGTGACGGACCACTAAATCTAGACAAATCTCGAGGAAAATGGAGCTTGGAGGTCGAGCTTCGAGAGGAGAAAGCTTAAGTAGTGTGGCTCGGGCATTCCATCGAACACCTTGTGTGCATAGGAGGTGAGCTAGAGCACCGCCAAGCCCTCTCCCCCTCGGCCAGAAAAAAACAGAGCAGTGTGCTCTGCTCTTATGCGAGGGGGTATATATAGGCACCTCATTGGTCCCGGTT
>NW_025227329.1:9933-24472 GCF_018294505.1 Triticum aestivum | reverse complement strand
AGGGGCCTTTAGTCCCGGTTCATGCCACCAACCGGGACCAATGGTGGTGGGCCAGGAGCGAGGCCCATTGGTCCCGGTTCGTCCCACCAACTGGGACCAAAAGGTCCAGACAAACCGGGACCAATGGCCCACGTGGCCCGGCCGGCCCCCTGGGCTCACGAATCAGGACTACTGCCCACATTGGTCCCGGTTCTACACTGAACCGGGACTAATGGGCTGAGCCGGCCAGGACCATAGCCCTGTTTTCTACTAGTGTCGAAGTGTCCTACTATGTAGTCTGCAGATTCTTCCATTGTGTATGCCGCGGATGTGTTGTGGTGGACGCTTGTTCTACATTTATGTATTGTGGCCTGTGAAGTGGAATTTGTTGGATTTAATCATGTGGACTCTTTTATACTATTATCTAATGTCGACATGCGTGCCTGGTTACTGGTTAGTGTCTCGTGGAGTTGCTCTGGTTAAATGATTGGTTCTGTGATGTGAGAACTTACTGGAAAGATGAACATTTAATCCTCCTTTTCTAAAAAAACTAGAAAGATGAAAAAAGAATAGCAGGCTCTAGCACTTTACACTGTTTCTTGGTATCCATAGTTGATTTCTGTCAGTCTTCCTAGTGATTTAATTTTGATAAAGCTGATTCGATCTCCACTTGCGGAAGAGGAATATAATGCTTGCATAGGCCCAGAGGCAGACAGGGCACACCACCGAGCTCCAGTTCTCTACATTGTTGGGCTGCTACATGATACTTTAGCACCTCTGATATTTCAGCAACATGGAAAGCAACGGTTGCATATCTTATATATCTGCATTGGCTCGAGAGGCAGGCAAGAAGGCTCTGCTGCCAAAAAGCACAACCAAGAGCACAACATCAGGAGGAAGCACGAAATGGAGCGGCCACAATGCTTAACTATTCATGCTGTATGAAAGCTGTTAAGAGTCTATGTCAGTTTACCATTGTTTCAATGACAAATTTGATATTTTTTTATTGTGAGTTCATTTTGATCTGCTTCTGATCCTAAGATGTCAGTTGACTTCGATGTATATCTGTCCCAAAATTTGGCATGGTCCAGGATGCACACAAACAGTTTTGCATTCTCTGGCTGTTGGCAATCCATTAGTCATTACTCATTATTCGTCGACAATGCATCTGACATCAAAGTAATTTCTTGTGTAAAAGAATCAAAGTAATTTCTTCAGGTGAGAGTGTTAAACTGCGGTATAGTGCACAAAATGAAAAGGAGGTGTTTAGAAAATTTATTCATTAATCATGTGATGATTACTACAGAAGAAACAACCACTGCTAAATATTTTGGACAGAGTGCAGTCTAATCTATATTGCTATGTTGCCACATGACCCTTTAACCCCACCTCTTATATTTTCAGTAACTTGGAAAGTATCTCTTGCTTGATGCATACAACTATATTCGGATTTGCCACTTGCAGCTGTAGTACTTTAACCCCAATTATACATGAGAAAAACCGTCTCCTTCTTGAAAGCTCGTCCAATGTGGATCCACAATTTTCTCTCGATCCCAATTATACTGAAGTATGTCTCCTGCTTCGGATTTGCCACTTGCAGCTGTAGTACTTGTCCTTTGTGGTTGCCTGATCTGGACTAGAGACGCGAGCGCGAGAGAACAAAAGAGTGAGCAAGAGGTGGAAGAAGATGAACTCTTAATGTTTTTTCCGCTATGAACTACGTACAGCCTTTCCTATCTTTCTATTATTTATTATATGCAGCCAAACTGAATTGTGGGTTATAAGGAAGAAAATGCTCATGCCCGACAAGCTTAGAGGTCATGCAACCCCACGACGCTCCACCATGCGTGTGCGCTACGTTTCCTTACATTCCCGCTTAAGTTCATGCCATCCCATGAACCGGTCATGTGAGCAAGATTAGCTAACAAACTAACTGAAAACAAATGCATCGGTCAAGACGTGTACATCAGCATGCTACATGACTGTTTATTCAGCTAACTGAATGAAACTGAAAACAGAACATCAACGGTGCAGCAGGATTATCTATCATCCTTCAAGTCATAAAGTTTTTGAGGATTACCTATTTATATGCATAGTTCAGTTAAATCATTACAACACAATCCTGCACAAGACACAAGAGTTTAGTGTTATATGACTCATGAATGTGCTGCAGTCCAAACTCTGCAGGTCTATCTTGCGCATTGTGGTGTGGAGGTAGCGGAGAAGCAACGTAACAAACGCTAAAAATATTTCATGAAATATTCCTACATTTTTCTTTTCCTGCATTTTTTTTGAATAATCACACATATCAAAGAGGTCGTAAGTAATTTAAATTTATTCAGTCGCTTGCTCAATTATAAGTGGTCGCTACAAAACCGTTTGAGTTTGATATCCACTGCGGTTACCGCCACTAATAAGGAAGCTGATGTCACACATTTGCGACACCTCCGAAGAAGTTTGTGATATTTATGGAGGTGGGTGCTTAAAAAAAAGGAAGGAAACAGTATTGTGATGCTTGTGTTGTATTCGCGTGAAGCTTGCCATGCTTTTCTAGATTGATATTTAAATCGGTTGTCAATGTTGAACAGTTTATATCTATACAGGCCTGTCTACCTTTCCGTTGTAATGAAATTGTTGTTCACTCATTTTGAAAAGCGAGTTCGGTTCTAGACCTTCCACTGGACCTTTCTTTCGTTACAATATTTAAATTTCTTTTTGTTCTCTAATGTAACATTTCGAACGCATGTTCGTTAAGCTGTTATTTGACAACTATTTAACCTAATAAAGAGTTGTATGATTACCATGAATTTTACACACATGCACTTTCTGTCGAGCAGAGGATGGTGTTGCTAGTGCTCTCTGCTAATTTACGAATTTCTAGTCAGTGCCCAGAAGAGCAGCTGAATCAACTCAAGAAACTGAGAACAACTATGTTTTGAGTCAGTAACAAGTATTGCTGAAAAAGAAATATGTATATGCCACAAGGTTTGATGGCTACTGGATATGTTGCTGCTTGAAAAAACCATCTATCTGTCACAATGTTCCACTACCTCCTGGTTCTGTTTCATAAGTAAGTATATCTTGTCCGTTTGCGATGTGCGTGGCACAACCTATGAGATCGGTGGATATCTGTGAAGATATGAAGTTTGGGAATTCTTTTATAGTTATATTCAGTGTGTTTGAGGTGGTTGACTAGTGCATAATTTAGCTTTCTTGTATAGATACTCTCTTCCCATGTTCAGTGGAAACAAGGCCAAGGTGCCTTCAGCCCTAAAAACGTTGCGCATCGCTCTGCTAGGTGTCTCGGTAGGCTGACGTAGCCGCCACCAGTACGGTCCCTCCCTCCTCCTGATCTCCCCTTGGAGTTGCGAGAGGATGACACCCGGGTGACCTCTTCCAGCGACGGTGTGGCCCTCCTCTGGTCGGTGGCAGCAGCGGGACGGGCTGCTGCAGTTTTCCAGATGCGATGTGGAGCGGAGCTGCCGGCGGGCGTGCAGAGGCTAGGCCTCAGAGGTGGTTGATGTGGCACTCTGGCTCAGCGAAATGGAGGCACCGTACATACCAGCCTAGAGATCAACGTCTTTCGGTATATGGGGCAAATTGGCATCAAGATGAACCATAATATTTTACAACACATAGGGTACATAGGTCTTAAGATGCATCACTTGGCGAATAAAAGGCGACACTGAGGAGGTTGCGCTCTGCCTTGTTGATGTGGAGTCACTATTGCTCTCGGTGGATGGTGATGGCATTGTGTACAGACTCGATCACCACCCACTCCTCATCTTTCGAGACCAGATCTATACCGAGCAGCGCCACAGCGGCATGTTTAGACACATGATTTCAGCAATGATCCTCTACCGGTGGTCGTTGCCCGAGGAGCTGCAAGTTGTACCTCTAAACCTGCAACATCTGGAATGTGGAGATCGGTGGCGCCTAGTCCTCCTATTCCGCCGAGGCTTCACCCCTCTCCTTCCTGACCATCGGTGTAGTTGAGACATGACAAGACATCACCTCCATCGTGGATTATGTCCTCCAACAACTGTTATGTTTCCAAGTCTCTTCGCTCCATAGTTTATGCAAATATTACAACATGGCAATTAATATACAAACATGAGAGATGGATATATTAGTGGCAAACATGGACCTGCCTAGCTAATCACAACAAGGAATATTAATTTGTGGCCTCAATGCTTCTACGGTTTGGGGTGGCCTCGACAACGGTTCTAGGGTTTGGGGTGGCCTCGACAACGCTTCTAGGGTTTGGGGTGGCCTCGACAATGCTCTTTTAACTTGGTAAATTTGGGTGGCCTCAAGGCTTCTAGGGTTTGGGGTGGCTGTCAGTGTCAAAACCGGCGGACTCAAGGCTTCAAGGGTTTGGGGTAGGGGGTCCCGAACTGTGCGTCTAGGATCGATGGTAACAGGAGACGGGGGACACGATGTTTATCCAGGTTCGGGCCCTCTCTATGGAGGTAATACCCTACTTCCTGCTTGATTAATCTTGATGAATATGAGTGTTACAGGGTTACATGGAGTCGGTTACATAGGAGGGAATCTTCATAGTCGGCCACCAAGCTTGCCTTCCACGCCAAGGAGGGTCCAATCCAGACACGATTATAGTCTTCGGTCTTCGTGTCTTCACAGCTCATCAGTCCGGCCCACGGATAATAGGCCGGGCGCCCGAGGACCCCTTAGTCCAGGAGTCCCTCAGTTGCCTCGACAACGCTTCTAGGGTTTGGCTCGGACCGCCTCTCTCTTGAATGTCCGACATCCGGACCGCCTCTCTCATGATTGTCAAACAACAGATTTAACAAAATGGCACCATTCTGGATGTGTAGAAAATGGTCCCTAATTTTCCTGATCTCATCTACCCTTCTATATGTCACGTTGTCTAGTGTCAAAGGATTCAAGAAAACCATGGCTTCATCATTAGCCGGAAATAACAGGCACATGATGGTATGAAGTTGTCCAAAGTTATATGGGATAGGAGTCCTAATAGGATAATTCGCTTTTTGGTACGAAGTTCAGCAAGAGCCTTTCGAATATCACTCTTTGCAAGGCCTTTGCTGAACTTCGTACCAAAAAATGAATTATCCTATCAGGACTCCTTTTCAAAATAACTTTAGAGAGCTTCATACCATCATGCGACTGTTAATTCCGGTTAATTATGAAACCATGGATTTGTTCAGTACTTTGAGACAAGAGAACATGCACATATAGAAGCGTAGATGAGATCAGGAAAAATACGGATCAACTTAATTATGCACATCCATTATGGGGGCATTCTTGATCAATCTCTTATAAATCACGAGAGTTTGTCGGGTACACTATTGGAATTAGGGACGGCAAAAAAGGTCTTTGCCATCTGTCATTTCTTTGCCGTCTGCTAGCAGATGGGAAAGAATCTTTGCCATCTACCAGCGGATGGCAAAGAGGTGCTGATGGGGTCCACTGGATGCAAGTACACTGCAATGGTCCATCCCCTCTTTGCCGTCTACTGGCAGACCGCAAAGACTCGTTGCCATTTGCTGGCAGACGGCAAAGAGGGGCCTATCTTTTTTTTTTGCGGGTAAAAAAACCCGTTGCCGCCACCTCCTCTATCTCTATCCCCTCTCTCCGCCCCTCTCTCTCCGCCCCACCCACCTCTCTCTCCCGCTCGTCTCTCCCTCTCCCTCGCCGGAGCAGCTACGTACGGCGGCCGATTCCGGCAAGCTCCGGCGGGATTCGACGGCGCCCAGCACACCCACGTGACCCGCTCGCCCCGCTCCTCCATCCCCTCTGACCAGATCCGACACGCGCATCCTCCAGCGACCACACGCTACCCTCTGCTACGGCTAGGGTTTCGGCGCGCCTGGACCTATCTCCGGTCCTTCAGGCCCTCCCGGGCAAGAGGCCGGCCCACTCCACCCTCGCTTTCTCGGCCAACTTGTTCTTCGGTGCGCCGCTGGCCGTGGCCGGCGCTGGAGCGCATCAAGGCTGTCATCACCGCTGCCGAGGTGCTGCTCCCCAACTCCAAGGACCCCGACTTCGCGCGCTTCGTCCGTGACCTCCAGGCGTGTGTGCTCACTTCCGCAGACCAGGTCTTATTTGAGTCGCTACCTCTCTGTCGATTCATCTTGCTTGCTTCTAGGCTTGTGATTTAGGCTAGTCCGCTAGTGGAATAACCATTGCACGGTATCTGAACTGTAGGTGGGTATTACAGTTAAGTGAAAACAGTCGTATAAGATTTCGAGTCATATGTAATGCCAATCGAGTTATATTGTGCTCAAGAGTAAGACACTGGAAGGTAGAAACATAACATCTGGATTAGGACCTGAATGTTGCTAGTGGTAGTTGTGGACTTAAACCTTGTGTATTCGTCAGTTTAGTCATAGCAGAAAATAAACGCTGCATAGTCAGCTGAGTAGATAAGTTTGTTAGAAAGTTTTTGCTTAGAAGTAGTCCACACCCCGCACGAGCTGGATCGTGGGATGGCGCTATCGTAGTGGCTCGGCGTGGCTGTTTTCTCGGGCTGTTAGTGGCCTCGTTCCCTTTCTGTAACTGAATAAGAGGAGAAGAAGGAATGCAGAAAAGTTGCAAGTGTTCGCAACGCAAAACCACTGTCTCCTGAGTATTCTTGTGAGTGCGTGTGTGTGATCGGTGCTTGCAATTGGCATCAGAGCCGTTAGTACGATCCGGCGGTCATGACGGGAAGCAAGGAGCCCCGGAAGGGCTCCGGCGAGGGGTCGCGAAAGGACTCCGCTGGCGGGTCTCGGACTCCGTCGCCGACGCGTGGACGCACGCTCTCGCGGTCTCCCAGGGCTAGGCATAGCCGCACCGTGCGCGGGCGCGAGGTCGCCGCGCCGGTGGTGCAGAGACGCGAGGTGGCCCTCCCAACGGTGTTCCCAACACTGACCCGGAGCAACTACGGCAGCTGGTCTCTCCTGATGAGAGCTATCCTGCAGACTCGCGGGCTATGGGACGCCGTCACCACTGGAACCGCCGACTACCACGACGACCGCACCGCCCTGGAGGCCGTCCTCCGGGCGGTGCCAGAGGAGATGCTAGCGGTCCTCTCCACGAAGGAGACGGCGAAGCAGGCCTGGGACGCTGTCAAGACCATGCGGATGGGCTCGGCCGCCGTGCGCAAGGCCAAGGCCCAGGGGCTTCGTCGAGAATTCGAGGATATCCGCTTCAAGCCCGGCGAGAAAGTTGACGACTTTGCGATGAGGCTCACCGGGCTCGTCAACAACCTTTCCGTCCATGGTGATCGCGTCGGGGACGCGTGTGTGGTACGTAAGTTCCTTCCAGTTGTGCCCCGCAGATACGCTCAGGTGGCACTCTCCATCGAGACGTTGGTCGACCTCGACACCCTGACGGTGGAGGAGCTCACCGGACGGCTCAAGGTGGCGGAGGAACGCCTCGACCAAGACGGCGGAGGCGAGGATGCCGGTCGCCTTCTGATGACTCTGGAGTACTGGCGCGCGTACGAGAAGCGTACGGCGAACAACGGCGCAAGCGGCAGCAACTCGTCAGGTGCACAGGCGCACGGACGAGGGCGTGGCCGTGGACGTGGCCGCGGCGGTGGAAGCGGCGGAAAAGGCAAATCCCCTGCGGGCACTGACACCGGTGGTGGGAAGAACGGCGGCGGCGACGCGGATCGTGACAAGTGTCACTACTGCGGCTTCGCAGGCCACTGGGCCCGGGACTGCCGCAAGAAGAAACGCGAGGAGGAACAGGCCCTCCTTGCACAAGGCCAAGCAGGCGAGGACGATGATCCGGGTCTACTGATGATCGAGGAGGCCTCCCTGACAGCTCCGGCCGTCATGCCGCGTGCTGGAGCGGGCGAGGAGGCCGTCTTCCTCAACGAATCGCGCGCCCTCGTGGAACTGCGCCGCGCTCCCGGAGATCAGGACGCGGCCTGGTACCTCGACACAGGTGCGTCGAACCACATGACCGGCGACGAGGCAGCGTTCGCCGAGCTGGACAAGGGCATTCATGGCTCGGTCAGGTTTGGGGACGGCTCGCTCGTGTCAATCAACGGGTGGGGCACCGTCCTGTTCGCTGCGGCTGACGACGGGCACCGTGCACTCACCAACGTGTACTGGATCCCGCGGCTGAAGAGCAACATCGTGTCCATCAGGCAGCTTGACGAGAACGGCTGTCCTACGCACGTCGAAGCCGGCGTCATGACGGTGCGCGATCGCCAGCACCGCATCCTGGCAAGAGTGCCGCGCACCCGCAACAGGCTCTACATCGGCCGTCTACAGCTCGCCAACCCCGTTTACCTCGCTGCGCATTCTAGGGACGAGGCGTGACGCTGGCACGCGCGCTTCGGGCACCAACACTTCGACGGCCTCGAGCGGCTGGCACATCAGAACATGGTGAAGGGCATGCCTCTCTTCCACCACTCCGAGCAGGTTTGCGACGCCTGCTAGTGGGCAAGCAATGGCGAGCGCCTTTCCCTCAGCAGGCCAACTACCGAGCCACCGAGCCGCTTGAACTTGTGCATGGTGATCTTTGCGGGCCTATCTCTCCGCTCACTCCGGGCGGCAAGCGTTACTTCCTGTTGCTTGTAGATGATCACATCAGGTTCATGTGGTTGTACCTGCTCCGGAGCAAGGACGAGGCAGCCGAGGCGATCCAGCGCTTCCAGGCACACGCAGAGCGCGAGACGGGGTGGAAGATGCGCACTTTCCACTCTGACCGAGGCGGGGAGTTCAACTCCGGCGAGTTCAGCGCACATCTCGCTGATCTTGGGGTCCAGAGGCACCTCACCACGCCATACTCTCCCCAACAGAATGGCGTGGTGGAGAGGCGCAACCAAACCGTTGTCGGGACGGCTCGGTGCATGCTCAAGGCGATGGGAGTGCCACCGCAATTTTGGGGCGAGGCCGTGTCCACGGCCGCGTTCGTGCTCAATAGGGCATACTCCAGAAGCGTACCAGGCAAGACGCCGTTCGAGGCCTGGCATGGCAGGAAGCCCTCCGTCGACTTCTTGCGCGTGTTCGGAAGTGTGGCGCACGTCAAGAACACGCGCCCACACCTCTCCAAGCTTGAGGACCAGAGCAAAGCCATGGTGATGATCGGCTACGAGCCAGGGAGCAAGGCGTACCGGCTCTATGACCCGGTGGGCAAGCGAGTCCATGTCTCTCGTGATGTCGTCTTTGACGAGACGCGAGCATGGGACTGGGAGAAGAGTGGCACGGACTAGGCAGGTATGAGCTTTACAATTGAGCCCATGTCAATTCGCACCGGCGGTCCGGCATCTGCGGCACGCTCCCCTCGTCGCCTGGCGCCCCGCGATCACCCGCTCAGTCCGTGTCCCCGTCAAGCACGCCATCCACGACATCAGCATCGGCCAGGGGCGACGACGACACCCCAGCGGCGACCACTACCGCGCCCACGGTGCCCCCGGCTCCTGCGCGCACGACCGGCAACCTCGCGCCGATGCACCCGATGAGGACGCGCGGCAAGGACGGCATCTTCCTCCCCAACCCTTGCTACATGGACACGCCTGCGAAGGCGGCTCAGAACGCGCCTCCTCCAGGGCTGGAGGAGTTCGACGACACTGACGGCGAGATCAACGACGACGAACTCGTCGACGAGCTGCACCTCGCGCTGGGCGAGGAGCCCGGCTCCTTTGAGGAGGCAAAAGGTGAGACGTGCTGGCAGCACGCGATGATGGAGGAGATGAACTCCATTGAAGCCAACCAGACCTGGGAGCTCGTGGACTTGCCCGCTGGTCACCGTCCGATCGGTCTCAAATGGGTATACAAGACCAAGAAGGATGCTCATGACGCGGTAGTGAAGCACAAGGCGAGGTTGGTGGCGAAGGGATATGTTCAAAAGCACGGCGTCGACTACGACGAGGTGTTCGCGCCGGTGTCCAGGCTCGAGTCCGTCTGCCTCCTGCTCGCTCTGGCCGCGCGCGCGAGCTGGAATGTGCACCACATGGACGTAAAGTCCGCCTTCCTCAACGGCGAGCTAGAAGAGGAGGTCTACGTGGTGCAGCCACCAGGGTTCACGGCTGCCGGCAAAGACTCGAAGGTACTCAAGCTCAGAAAGGCCCTGTATGGGCTAAAGCAGGCCCTGCGGGCATGGAACACCAAGCTGGACGCGAGTCTGGGCTCGCTTGGGTTCAGCCAGTGTCCGTCCGAACACGCGGTGTACGCCAGGGGCACGACGTCCTCGCGCCTGGTCGTCGGCGTCTACGTCGATGATCTGATCATCACTGGCTCGGACGAGGAGGAGATCGATGGCTTCAAGAAGGAGATGCAGGCACTCTTTGATCTGAGCGACCTGGGACGGTTCCACTACTATCTTGGAATCGAGGTGAGGCAGCACAATGGCGGCATCGACCTTGGTCAGGCCGCGTACGTCAAGATCCTCGACAAGGCGGACATGACGGGTTGCAACCTCTGTCACACGCCCATGGAGCCGCGCTTCAAGCTGAGCAGGGTGAGCTCGGCACAGCCAGTGGATGCCACCGATTACAGGAGCATCGTGGGCATGCTCCGCTACCTCGTCCATACCAGGCCAGATCTTGCTTTCTCCGTCGGGTACGTCTCCCGGTTCATGCAGGAGCCCACGACGGAGCACATGGCGGCAGTGAAACATGTTCTGCGCTATGTGGCCGGGACTTTGCACTGGGGAGTGCGGTACACGCGCGGTGACCACGATGCGCCTCTGATCGGCTACAGCGACTGCGATCTGGGCGGCGATGTGGACAACCGCAGGAGCACCACCGGCGTCGCTTTCTTCCTTGGCAGCAACCTAGTCAGCTGGCAATCACAGAAGCAGAGGGTGGTGGCCCTCTCCTCATGTGAGTCGGAGTACATGGCCGTCACCACGGCGGCATGCCAAGGTATATGGCTCGCACGGCTGCTGGGAGAAATAAAGGACGAAGAACTGAAGGCGGCGGTGCTCAACGTCGACAACAAGTCAGCCATCTCACTGAGTAAGAACCCTGTTTACCATGACCAGAGCAAACACATTGAAATCAGGTATCATTTTATCCGGGAGTGTGTGGAGAACGGGAAGATCCAGATCGAGTTCGTTCGGTCCGGAGATCAACTTGCCGATGTGCTCACCAAGGCACTTGGGCGAGTCAAGCTTCAGGAGCAGCGCATGAAGATCGGGATGGTGGAGCTCGACGAAGCACACAAGGCTTAGGGAGTGATTGTGGACTTCAACCTTGTGTATTCGTCAGTTTAGTCATAGCAGAAAATAAACGCTGCATAGTCAGCTGAGTAGATAAGTTTGTTAGAAAGTTTTTGCTTAGAAGTAGTCCACACCCCGCACGAGCTGGATCATGGGATGGCGCGATCATAGTGGCTCGGCGTGGCTGTTTTCTCGGGCTGTTAGTGGCCTCGTTCTCTTTCTGTAACTGAATAAGAGGAGAAGAAGGAGTGCAGAAAAGTTGCAAGTGTTCGCAACGCAAAACCACTGCCTCCTGAGTATTCTTGTGAGTGCGTGTGTGTGATCGGTGCTTGCAATAACTATTGACAGATCTATATCTTTCCTCTGTCGTGTGGGATCCGATGTTTTTCATGGTTTCTGAACACTGCAATTGGCCAGTTGTGCTGGTGCTGCCCCTGTTGTTGAGTAGATTTGTTAAATCACCCCACCCATGTATTCATACTTTTCTAAACACCATACGATGCCAAGAATTGAAGTTAATTTGTTTGTTATCATGTTTTGACAAATTGCCGGTGAACTGAACTGCACATCTGCCAAAAACAGCATCCGACCTTCATACAGTGGGTATAATATATGTTCTCCTGACATGCGGAATTTTGCACTTTATTTTTCTTATTTCAGGGGGAGAGGAACATGCCAACGCTTATTGGGATTGTAGAAGTATTCACCATTCACGAGTTTGGAGTCTACTGGTGGCACATGAATGATGACCTTGTTAGACCTTTGGTGATGCTTCCTCCAAAAGAAATACCACCATTCTGGCATGCTATATTTTTCATTGCGGTGAATGGTATTCTATTTTCCCACACAGCATGATTTCCCCTTTTGGGTCCTCTCTGCTTCAAATTATTCCATATGATTGTAATATGCAACTCCTATAGTTTTCTATGATGCACTCAAACATCCTGTCCATCATATTGTATCAAGAGAGGGCATGACACTGCAACCCAAGGATTTTCCTATTTATGAGTTTTTAGGTCCTGTGAACCAATTAGGCCCTTGGTCATTTCTTGAACTCAATCAGTAACTCATTTGTGGAAAAACTTGACGATGTGTGTACATGTGTGTTCTGTTTTGTTTTGAAGTGGATAACATTGTCCCGCGTTTCACTTGGAAAAAACATATGTTTGTTGAATAATAGGAATTTATGCACCATTTCTATATGTTCATAACTCTTAAACTAGCACTTTCTCTCCTTCAAATTTCTAATCAGGCTGACTCCTGTTTTGTGCTCCACAGATACAATGGTCCGGCAAGCTGCTATGGTGGTCAAGTGTGTGCTGCTCATGTACTACAGAAACAACAAAGGTCGTCACTATCGTAGACAGGTAATCTGTTGTACATTATCATTGTTCAGCTAATTATGTAACACAGTCTTGATACGCAGGTAATCTGATGTACATTATCATTCCTTATCTTCGTTCATACTTTGATACACATATTTAACTGACAATTCTTCTCTAACACAGTCTTGGGGTATTTACAACCATCAATGCAGCACCTCCCATGTGCCCCCCAGTATTAGTTGCTTGTGCGATTATGTCTTAAATAATGAAAGAAAATTATTTGTCTTGAAGTCCACTTCCTGTCCCTTGCTCCGTTTTACGTCGAATATATCAAGCGACAAAATTTGCTCTTAATGTACTACTGCAGGATCTGGATATCTCTCAAAATTTAGTACTTTCTGGTGTTGATCTCAAGTGCTGGCTCCTACAGCATTGCATTTCACCAAGTGAAATGCTACATTTTTACTCCTAACCCATTCTCTCTTTCTTAGTGTTTTTGATATGCAGGTTGGAAGAAAAGAAGAAGATCTAGAGAAGATCTTAGTAATAAGATAGCTTTTAGGAAAATAGATATTTAGTTTTAGGTCGTTTCCTGTAATTTAAGATATGGAGTGCCTGTCTTCAGTTTTTGTTTTGAATTTGTGAAACTTGGTACCTATTGATGAAACTGTGTATATGCATGGATGAAACTTGGTACTATTGGTAACATGTGTTGGATATGCTATTGGATATGGAGTGCTTGTCTGTGAACATGAATTGATATAAGAAGAAACATAATTAATACATATTTGGTCTCTTTGCCATCTGCCAGCAGACGGCAAAGTACCCTTTGTTGTGCTCGTTCAGCCAGATGTTTTGCCGTCTGCTGGCTGACTGCAAAGGCCTTTGCCGTCCGCCAGGCATGCCTTTGCCGTTAGCCATGGCAGACGGCGAAGTTTCTGATTCCTGTAGTGGTAGGGGTGGGAGGGGGTAGGAGATCGACAACGTTTTGTTTCTAGGGTTTGGATGTCCTCGAGAGGTGGTCGGGCGAGAGGGGGTTGATCGACGTCCCCCTCTCGACCCCTCGGCGATCCTCGACCCTCGACCCCTCAAGGACCCTCGACCCGTCGGTGATCCATGACCCTCTACTTTAATTCTTATTAAAAAAATTCTTCTTCTCCTCTATTCCTTCTTCTTCTCCTCTTTTTTTCTTCTTCTTCTCCTCTATTTTTCTTCTTCCTCTTCTTATTTCTTTGTCCTGTTCTTCCTCTCCTCTTCTCCTTCTTCCTCTTCTTATTTTCCTTTTTCCTCTCCTTTTTCTTCTTCTTCCTTGTTCATTCTTCCTCTTTTCTTCTTTTTCCTTATTTTCCTTTTTCCTCTCAACTAACCTAAAATCTACTAACCTAAAATGCACTAACAGTACAAGTAAACTTAAAATGCACTAACCTAAAATCGATATCTACTAACAACCTAAATAAAAAATTAATACATCTATAAAAACATATATGAACAAAAAATTCATCATTCATCTCATTATGTACATCCACGCATACATCTGAACAAAAAAACATAATCATATACACATACATATCATCTATGAACAAAAATATCATCATATATGTGAACGAAAATAGGGAGGAGAGGACAGGGAGGAAGGGGGCGCCGGCCTGACCGAGGGCGGCGGCGGTGGCGGTGCAGAGGGCGGCGACGACGGCGTGGTTAGGGTAGGGGCGACGGCGGCATTGTCGGGGCAGGGTGATGTAGAGGCACGGCGTCGGCGGCTTGGTCGGGGTAGGGGTGAGGGCGGTGTGGTCGGGGCATGGCGAGGGAGTCGACGACGAGGTCGAGCAGCCTGACGGCGTCGATGGGGCAGATGGCGTCGACGGCGTCGACACGGCGAGCTCGGGCAGCCTGGCGGCATCATCGGAGGCAACTGCAGAGATGAAATCTGAAAAACGCTAAGTGTTGGCTTATATTGCAAATCCTTTGGTCCTGGTTTGTGGCACCAACCGGGACGAATACCCACCTTTGGTCCCGGTTCGTGCCACCAACCGGGACCAAAGGTCTCTGCTTCCCGCCCTTTGGGCTGCTAAAAAGAGACCTTTGGTCCCAGT